>NW_016814400.1:791485-866085 GCF_001698545.2 Rhinopithecus bieti | reverse complement strand
AAAAAAAAAAAAAAAAAAAAAAAAAAAAAAAAAAAAATTCTTGGCTGGCAGTTTTTCTCCTTAACAAGGCTGAAAATAGTCCCCCAACGTCTTCTGGCTTGTAAAGTTTCTTCTGAGAAGTTCAGAGTCTTGTGAGATCCTCTTTACAGATTATTTGACACTTATGTCTAGCTGCCTTTAAGATTTGCTCTTTTATTTTGACCTTGAATAGTCTGATGTCTATATGCCTTGGTGATGTTCATTTTGTATAGGGTCTTAAGGTGTTCTCTGAATTTCTTGTTTCTGGGTGTCTACATCTGTAGCACAATCAGGGAAATTTTTCTGAATTATTATCTCAAACATATTTTCCAAGTTACTTTCTTTTTCTTCTTTTCCTCAGGAATGCCTATAAGTCACATTTGGTTTCTCTGAATAATCTCATATTTCTTAAAAGCTTTGTTTTTCCTTCAACATTTTTTTCTTTATTTTGTCTGACTGGGTTAATTAGACTGTTCTTCAAGCTCTGAAATTCTTTCTTCTGGTTGGCATAATCTTTTATTAAAGCTTTCAACTGTGTTTTGAAATTCCTTCAGTAAGTTTTTCATTTCCAGAAATTGTGTTGTGTTTTGTTTTTAAAAAAATATATCTAGCTTGTCTTTCAATTCCTGGTTTATTTTGGTGTTTCTTGGTATTACTTTTTAACTTTCTCTAGGATTTTACTGAACTTCTTTGCAATTTGTATCTTGAATTTTTTACCTGTAATTTCAAAGTTTCCATTTTGGTTAGGATCCATTGCTAGAGAGCTAGAGTTGCACTTTGGGGATGTCACAACATTTTATTTCTTCATGGTGCTAGAGTTTGTGTGCTGGTTCTTTCTCTATATGTCAGTTCTTACTTTTGGATTTACTTTTATTCGGGTGGGATTTTTTTTTTTCTTCCCCTCTTAAGGCTATGACTGCTCCATATGTTGCATAGGGTCTTTTGGTTTTGCTTCTATGTGTTTTTAGCAGGCTAAGGCATGGTATGAATTCCTCAGTTATAGACATCCTTAGTAGAGTGGTTTTCTCAAGTGTGTGTGGTCAGGCTTACTGTCTCCTATAGCAATGGGGAGTTGGAGGTCTCAAGAGACTTATGTCATTCCCCAGCAGTGTGCACTTCTGTCAGCAGAAATTAAATTGGGTTGGGCAGTTCAACCGTCAGGCCAGGAGGTGGCACTTCCAGGTAAGAGCTGGCTGAGCACTGTACAGTGATGTCAGCAGAAGTTGTGATGAGTCATGCAGTTTGGTATCCACGCCATTAAGTGGGGCTTGTGGGTGAGACGCAGTTGCGGTGATGACTGGAATTTTTACTTGGCCTTTGTTGATGAGAGCAATACTAGGGTGTCCCTGGCAGTGGACCAGACATGGGGCTCTCAGGGGTCTCATTCTGCGCTCTGCTGCTAAGGGGCTGGAGGGGGCAAAGCTAGGCAGGGCTAGCTAGGTGGAGCTGGATTGTGCAAGCCCATTACCAGGCTCTCTGAGTGCTGCACGCTTACAGGGGTCTCGGGGAAGTCCTCAGGCCACTGGGACAACCCTCTAGGGAGTGATTGAGGCACTCCTCCTGGGCCTGTCAGGGAAAGAGGGGTGGCCATGGTTTTCAGCTCAGAAGGTAGGGGCCATAGGGCCTGTTCAGCTCTGCTCTGACACCTCTGTGCAGGTGGGTCTTTGCCACTGGCAACAGGCCTGACTTGTTAGGCTAGTTCCAAGGTATCTGCACCCAGATCACCGCACCATCCCAGGCATCCCAGACCTCAAGGCTTCCTGTGGCAGCAACTGCAGCTTTCAGGCCACATCCTTCCTAGTCCAGTTTTGTGAAGGGAGCACCACTGCACACTCTTCTCTGTGTTTTGACAGTGGGAGCTCCTCCCCACCTTGAGACAGTTCACGAATCTCTTCCCAATACCCAATAGGTGGTGTGATTGGGTCCTGGGGAACTGGGACTGTGCCAGTAGTTTTGTCCTTTGGTTCCTCAGGGTCAAACACTGGATGTGATTTGGAGAGTAAATTGCTCCCAGGCTGCCAACAAACCACCCAGGCAGTGTGATGGAGGTTATGCTATGGGGCCCCCATGCCTCTACTCCTCTGGGAATGGCCAGGCAAGCAGTCTTGTGAGGGACTGGCAGGCATAGGGGCATGCAGTTCAGATGCACCTAGGTCCCACTGCAATGGCAGCCAGGCCTGTCTTGGGTGCATGATTATCCCAGACCTCACTCTCTCCCAGCTGGACAGACAGCAGGAGCTGCAGTCACCCAGGGCAGGATGCAGAATCTTGGAGAGTAGGTGCCCAGAGTCACCTTTTACTGCAGTTGCCCAGCACACTGAAGCCTTCTGGGCTCTGCAGGCGTTCAAGTAATGCCTCTACATACTCTCCAGGTAGTTCCCCCTGCCAGTCTAAAGGTCTGCAGGTTGTAGGAACACTTGTAACTAGGATCTCAGTAGTCTGTGGCAGGAATGTGATATCCTGAGGTTCCTTCACTTGCTCCTTTATTGGGTCCAGTCTGGGCCTGGGATCTGGTCCTGATGCGAGGCAGCACCAAGCAGGCAGTGCTGCTTCCTCCTTTTTCAACCACAGTGTCTACTGTCTCCTCTTAATTACATTTCAGTGTTTTCTCTCAAAAGATCTGTTGAAAGTGTGAAGGAACTTCGTATTTTCCTCTCGGTGGAAGCAAATTCCAGCTATATCTACGCAGCCATCTTTAATCCTTCTTCAGTTTTAATTCTGATACTTATTATCAAATTGCTTGTAGCTGTTTTAAATTAAGGGATTGCTGGAACTTTTTGGAACTTAGAAAAAATTCTTAAAGTTTGCATTTCTCACCATGTCCTGAGACTATTTCTCTAGTCAATAACACTTTATTTTAGACAAACTTTCTTTTGGTTAGCCTCTTATCAAAAACTTTTGACAATTAGAACTTTTCTTTCTCCTTCTCCAGGCCAGACTCCAAACATCTAGGAATGAAAAATGCCCATAGGCGTAAGTGTCCTGAACATTCTTATGGATTTGGGTAAACATACTTCCTTTCATCTGGTGGGAATGCAACTATTTAAGTTTTTCCAAGGCTTTATTGCAATTTATTCTTTAGCTTGATGATTATCAGATTAATTCTTCAATCTAAGTTACTTTGTGAGTGCTGTTAACCATATAACAGAGGCTATATTTAAGGGGAGTTATTTCATAGGGTTTTACTCTTCAAAGGAAACAATCTAGTCTTGCCTATGATATAAAGTTTGGATTTTTATTTCAATCACGTATACACATTTTCAATCATTATAGTAGAGTTATTAATTATACCACACATGTGTATCCTTGGTATATATTGGATTGACAAGCATAAAAGTTGCTATTACCTGTGTACTTAAATGTGTGGTGTTTTCTTTTAAATGGAGAGAAAATTAAAGTATTTAAATGAAAAAATAAAAAAAAGTTTAATTGACAAGGGAGAGCATTTCTACATAGAAATTCAGAATCTCATCTATTGTTATACAATATTTTACTGAAATATGTTGTTTACATTGCTTGGTAGCATGGTTCATGTATGTTTTTAGTTTTAACAAGAAAATTGAAGAATTGACATTGAATTCGAAGAAATTTTAATATTACTGTTTTGATATTTACTGAGGCTTAATGAATTTGATAGGAGTTCCAATGAAGAGATAATTTTCCATATAGGGTTAGGTTATTTTTATTTCTAAATAAGTAATTGCAGTGTGGGGATGATTTCCTGTATGTTTGCACACAAACCATTGTTTTGGAATAGAGTTTGTTCAATTATCTAAAATATAATCAGAATATGAAACTCAGAACTCATTAATATAGGGGTTAGGTACGATGCTTTGGAGGTCAGCTCTCTAGGCCTGATGTCCCCTTGCTCTTGCCGTTTCCTTGGTTGTAAAATGGAGATAACAATAGTATCTACCTGAAAGGTTAATGTGAGTATTCTGTTGATTGGTACATATAAAGTCCTTAGATTAATGCCTGGCACATTAGAGGCAGTCAGTGAATATTTACTAGAATTATGCCCTTTATTTTTTTCCTTCTCCCCTATACTAGTCATTACCACAAACAAGAAGATCATGAGTATGAATATTAATATCCAAGTGAAATAGTCAATAGCAGATGAAATGAAAAATAGCAACCACCCAGTTTGTAGAACTTAATCTGTTCTTTGATGATTTTTGCTGCTTGTCCAAAAGAGAGTTAAGGAATCAAAAATAGGATTTATAGAAATTTATGGGAAATCTGGCAACATTTGGAGGAATTGTTTTGTTTCTTGTGAAGAAAGAAGCCTCTGGAGAAATCTTGTACTCTCCGTGCCATTTCTTCATATTGCTGTTGGAAAAGGTGATCCAGGCTAGAGAAATCTAGACAGGTAATTTTGAAAAACAATATTTAACTTCCTCAGTGATCACCAGGAATCTTTTGAATTTTGTTTGGATGTTACATGAATAAGTAGAACATTACTATCTTAATTTCTGGTTGATAAACAATGTTTACTGGTAATTTTTGCCAAATTGTTTCCTTTGTGTTCCCCAGTTACAGTCAGCCATCATTTATTTAGATTGATAAGTGAAAGTCCAGGCTGCAAAGTACTCCATAGTAAATTTTATATAACAGAAGAATTGCTTTTATATAAAAACGGAACTATGACTAAAGCTGCATGAAATAATTACTATGTAATAAAGTTTGTGATAAAATCTTCTTTAATGAAGAGATACATTTTGTTAGTTCACTAAAAATTGATGCTTCTCAAATACTTGAGAAGATTTGCAAATAATTGGCTTGGTAATGGAGTTCATTCTCTTTGTAAACCATGCTTGCTCTATCTGACCCTTTTTGGAAAATGATTGGTACAAAGGGAAATGTCATAACATTTAATAAGATTGTACCATCTAGCCCTTTCTATTTGTTTCCAAAGGGCCATATACATCCACTGATTTAACCTTTAATTGTTTTCACAAGGGGACTTATTATGACCTAGTCGTAGAAAATATATAGGGGTCAAGTAAGTGAAAAAAAATAAAACAAACAGAAAAAACCACCAAAAAACCTGTTACCCTGTGAATGTATTTTCCAGGAAGGCAATAAATGACTACATGAAAGACCAGTCACACTGAGTAAGAGCTGAATCACAGAGAGTCAACTCTAGCTTCTACCATATACTGTAATCTTGGGCAAATGCCTTAAGGTCTGTAAGCCTCAGTTTACTTATGTATGAAATAATTATGACACTAAAGCATATACATCATTGGGTTTTTGTGGGGATTAAATAATGTAACACAGACAAAGAAATAAATAATATAATGCATACAATTGTGCTTAGAGGTGTCTTACTGGGTGATTTCATTAATTTCCAACACGTAATTGTTGCTGGTGATAGCCAGCAACAATGACCTTTTCTTCTAGAACCATGTGTCTCACTCCTACTTACCACTTCATTTGAGTATCTCAAAAACACTTCAAATTTAACATGTCCAATTGGGATGCTTCAGTTTTACCTCTCAAAACCCTGTTCATTACTTCCTTTATCTTTCCCATCTCAGTAAATGTGTTAGTCCTTTTTTTGTGGATATGTGTAGAGCTTTCTATTCGACCTATTTCATCTTTTGCTGTGGGGTAGTAAACTGTCATCCTGTGAGTAACCTGTGTAGAGGCCCATGTGATAAGGAACCAAAGCCTCTGGCCAATAGCCACAAACTGAGGCCTTCCAACAAACACGTGACTCTGCCAGGAAACAGATTCTGCAGCCTCATTTGACCCCTGACCTGGCTTCCCACCCAGCTAATAGCTTGATTGCAGATTCATGAGAGACCCTGAGGCAGGAAAACACAGCTAAGTGGCTTTTGAATTTCTGACCTCCAGAAATTGTGTGAGATTTGTTGTTTTAACTAATTTTTGGAGAAATGTGTTATAAAGTGATAAATTACTAATGCAGATTTTGGCACCTGGAGGTGGAGTGCATTGAAGCTGCACAGTGGGTTTTGAGGAGAGTGTTAGGCTTCTAGTACTCGAAGAAGATGTGTCTGGAAACCTTATGGTCTTCAAGAAATGGGGTGAGGGCTTTCAAGAAAGTGAGGAAAATATCATTGGGAAATGGAGGAGAGGAAATTTTTTTTGTGGAGTGTCAGATTGTTTAGCAACACTGCTGTTTGTAGTTATGTGAAAAGTAGAAAATGTGCTTTATAACTTGGATGACCTAGCTAAAGAGATCCCTGACCACAGAATCTCAAGTACTGCCTGGTTTATTTTTGATGCTTATAGCAAAATGTGAGAGAAGAGAGAGAAACTGAAGAAAGGACTGATAAAATGAGTCATGACTTTATGGTTTTAAGAATTCTCAGCCTCCCAAGATAGCAAACAATGCTCAAAGGAAGAAGTGGCTTCTGAGCAAAGATCACATGCCAGGAAAATATGATTCATGGATGAAGCTGAAAGCACACCGTCAAATCTTTTAAGACCTCAGAAATATCAAAGGGAGTGCCTCAGAATTGTATTCATTGAGACTCAAGGCATTCTACAGAGATGAAGGGTTGCCTCACAGTTCCTCTCAATCAAGCAGTAGGATTTCTAGGGAGCTTAAGGGCCTTGCCCTTCATCCTGTTGGTGGGAGCCCTAAGACTTGTCTTCTTTTGAAAAGATTTATAAATTTGACTTTTGTCTAATATAGTAGACTCCAATAAGATTCATAGGAGACCCACAAAGTTTTTAAAAGAATTATACAAGCAGAAAAATCACCTATTTGGACTAAAAGGGACACAGAGAAAACAAGATGAAAAGAGGTCTTTGGACCTTTAAATTTTATGGCAGAAAGCAGGTTAAGAAAATGACTTAGCTTCCAAGATGTGCTACCTTTCATGAAAAAAGGAAGATTGAGATGACAGAACCAAGAGTACAGAAAGTAGAGGCAAGAGCTGTGGAGAATTATTCTCAGGACTTGAGTCTTCATTAAAGAACCTTGGACATTTCCTTGTCTGGATTTTGTAACTGCTATGAACCAGTGATCTTGGTCTCCTGCTATTCACACCTTTGTATCTCTCCCTCTTATGTTGAACCAGCATTGATCTGTGTGACCAAAGCACACAGCAGAAGTCATGGTGTGTCATTTTGACATTAGGTTATTGAAGACTGCTGTTTCCATGTTGAGTGCATGCTCTCTCTCTCTATACTTCCACCCCCATCATTCACCTTTACTGAAAATGTTGATATTTGCTTGTATGTAACCCTACAGGATTATTATTAATAGTATTATTGATAGTTTTATATTATATTTTGCATAGTGCAAGTTCATGCCTGTTATCCTGGCATATATAATTGTTTCTCCCCCTTTCCCCCAAATGCCGTGGATTGAATAATAAATTATATGAATAGAATTATTAACATCTCTAGCATCTTACACATCTAGCCATATGTTCATTTAGATGATCTAAAACCATACCATTGTGGGACATGTGTGTGAATGTGAGAAAGAGAGGAAAATAAAAATAGGAAAAGACAGAGAAAGCTGTCCTGGGATTGAAGTATTTATCCTATTTTTTTAATGCTGTTTACTATTCCCTTTGCCTTTCTGGCTGGAAAGTAACTAGGTAAGTAAGAAAAATCAGACACTATAATAAGGTGATTGTTAAAAGTATAATTCTCATGTTCTTATTTGTCTCTGGGAAGCTTAATCTTGAGGGTCAGCATAGCTGGTATCAGCAAATCCAACTTTTATATAGATGTTTCAAGTGTGTTTTGAATCCATTTAATTTTATATCTATTTTATTTCATGCAGGATTTGAAATTCGAAGGGGAAGGACTCAATGAATACATTCCTATGTCACTTTTAAAGACTGGCATAACATTTGAGAAGTATGTCCCTTAATGTTAGATTTAATGCATTTTATTTATTTTGCACACATGTTTTGCTACTGATTAAGTATGGGCCAATTATAGATGATAGAGACCTCCTAGCTCACCTCATCCGAAGGGTCAGGTTTTTGGGAAGCATGACCCCATTTCATCCTGGGATACATCTGGGGCCAGTCATCCATGTGTTATTTGAGAATGGGGCATTATAGGAATGGTAATATAGCTGGGAGTCATATCTTATTTATCTCCTAGAAAATATCAAAATCCTTGTTTCAGTGCGGGAACTTTTCAGGTTTGGATATGGCAACCGCCCCTCCTCCATTCATGTATAGAAGATGCAGAAGCAGCAGGTTGCAGGGTGAGGGACAGTTCTCAAGTTGGACGGTCTCACTTTGAATCTCAGCTTCTACCCTTATGATAGTCAAAAGAAGGTAGTCAGCATCCCTCAGCATCCATTTCTCATCAGTTAATCGGAAATAAGAATACCGTATTGGATTATTTTAAAGATTAAATAAGATAAGAAATACAATGTATTTGAGAGAGTGCTTTGAACATGCAGGATTTAATAAATACTAGTTAGTATTGTATACCAGTGGGCCTCAGCAGGGATCAGTGTTGCCCCCAGGGAACATTTGGTGATGTCTGGAGTCATTTTTGATTGTTAGGACTTGGACTAGAGAGATGTTAGTGGGATCTAGTCAGTAGAGACCAGGAATCCTGCTGAGCATTCTACAGTGTGCCAGATAGTCCTGCAACAAAGAATTATCTGATTCACAATGTCCATAGTGCCAGGTTGGAAGTACATTAGTGCTGCTTACTCATAGACATTTTCTTGAACTTCTAAACCTAGCAGCAGTGCAAATAAGATATCACCTGGAGTTGGACCTGTCTCCCTGTGAGGACTATCTAATGTCTGAGAAAACGGGCTGTGCAGACAGGATCACTAAGGCATCACTTCAATGATTAGGTAGCTCAAGACAGAGATGAGTGAGATGGAGAACAGCATATCTCCTATGCCGAGCATTTCCAATGATAGGACTTGATACTAAGATACCTACAAGACTTTATATGTGACAGAGTTCATTAGAGGCTAACGTTCAATAGTGAAAATAGGAACTAACCTAAATATCCAACGATAAGGGATCATTTAAATAAATTATGGTAGACACCTAGAATACTAGATAATACCTAAAAATTATATGTTAGCAAAAAAAATAATACTTTCATGGCAAATGCCCGTAACATACAAAGCAAAAAAATACAAGTTAAAAGATAGTATTATTTCTAGCATCAGTCTCGTTATGTAAAGAAAAAAATTTTTAAAAATGTGCCTTGCTACTCAGCTGTAAAGAACTCAGTATTTTTCCAGTGGTTATTTCTGGACTGTAGGTTAATGGGTGATTTTGTGTGTGTGTGGGTGGTGGTGGTGTTTTCAGTATAATTAAAAGATTTTTAAATAATGCACAAACACATACACAGTTATAAAATTAAGATGTGCTCTAGAAGAGAGAAAACAAGAATAATAACATGCCTTAGGACCTAATGCAAAAGTGAACTGATGCCTAGATCTGGTTCCTGACCTAGAATATGGCTGCTCCAAGGGGACATACATCCCTAGACTTGTCTCTGGGTACCTGGTATCAGGTTACAGCTGTGACTTAACCTTTCAAAGTGCATTGTGCTCCTTTTCACTTTAAGGAAGGTATTTTTAGAAAATCTTGAATTACAAAGAACTGAGATTCTAACCAGGGACTGTGTTTTTCCTTTATATCTTTAGGATTATAATCATGAATTTAGTGTCTAATTATTTAGATTAAGTGTTTAGAACATTTCCAAGTGCTTTGCAATTCTTGCTAAGGGAACAAAGAAAGAAATTGAGGAAATCATCTCACTGTGGTTACCATAAAATGTTTGATGTCTACTAACAAAATCTGTTTACCTTCATAACTATATAATAGGGCCATTAAAGACAATAGATACAGTAGTTTAAAAGTAATAAAATTTACAACAAAGTGTATTTAATTTGAAATTGAATTGCCAGCAAATGGGTGTCCTAATGAACCCTTGTGTCAGTGTAGCTCTAACCAAATTAAGGGAAATCATTTGTATCACAGGCAACTAAATCAGCAATGAGACCCAAAAAGGCTATTCCTCTGCTGAGGGTACAGTCATTGTCACAGATGGCCCTGTTGATGGAATGAAGCTTAAGTCAGGAGATGTGAGATGCGGATCCTTCTTAATTCAAATGAATTCGGGAAGGCAGAAGAACCCTCTCAGGATGGGAGAAGCTGACAACAACAACAGAAAGGAGTCAACAATAAATAAGAACCTCAAGATACAGTCAGTAAATGTTAATAGGAGGAAAAAAGCCTAGGGAACATTTCGAGAGTCGAAATAGATCTTGATCTCTAACCACTGCATTAAGAAAAGAAAAACTTTATATCAGCTAATCATGTATATAATGGAATTTTTTTTATCAAAGTTTCGCTAACAGTCTGTTGCATGTAGAGAGTATAGGAAATGAAGTGGCAAAAAGTCTTATCAAATATTGGATCTTCTGATGATTTCTGAAGCAAGTGACATCTTGGGAGATCAGCGGCCGATGCAGGGAGTCTTATATTTTATAGAGCCACTTCTCTTAAAAGCCACTCACCTCCTGTAGGGCCGCACCTCAGAAGCCACTCGCCTCCTCGACTTGAATCAACTGCAGCACCTGTGATGTGGTGTTTACCTGCTTTCTAGTTAATCTGACAAAATGTTTAAGAAAAACATCAAACTGTGTTGTGAGTCTGAAGGCAAACTTTTTTGTTACACTCCATTGTCATTTCTCTTTCTTTTATCTGCCTTCTTTCTTTTAACTGCTGCAGATTTCCAAGTCAACCATTCATTGCAGACCTAAATATTGGTAAAAAGGACAGTGCAGCCCAGCTTGGTACCCTCACAGAAATAACTAATGACTCAAAGGCAGCAGCAGGACCCCGCTGGAAGGTGAGGCTCTTGCCACTGACTTTTTTTCTGATGCAAAATGTTAAATGATGAGATCAATTGTATTGACCCAGCTGCCTGCTGTGCTTTTTCTCCTGTAGGACTCTTTAGAGAAACTTTAGCAGGTCTTAATAAATATATATATATGTATTAGAGAATTCTATGCTGAAATAGAATGGCCAAAAACTCTCGACAAAGCTACTAAAATTCCTCAAAACAGGTTGTCAGTAAGGCCAGGCTCTGTCCCACTAGACAATGAGGCAGGCCTGCCACCATGCAAATGAGACGAGGCTTCGAGATTTGATGAATCTTCTATCTCCTTTCCCTACTTGGCTGACACTCGCTTTGAGGAAGGTTGTAAATGCAAGAGAGATTGTGGTATAATTCCTCAGACTGGCATTTCTGCCCCCTAGTCACCATTCGATTATCTTCCAAATTGCTGTGTTTCAGAGAGATAAAGATTTTTTATGGCTTGCTGACTTGAAACAACCACAAGAACTAGCGAAGAGATGGCTAAGCGGCCATGCATAGTAATTCCACTGGTAAATGACAAAATCTTTGTTTGTATGACATTTCCAAAATTATTACAGAAGATGAATCTGAAATACAAAATGTCACATTTGGCATGCAAAACTATCACAATATATTTCAGTATAAAATTCATAGAGGCGTTTAATTTAGAATGTGTTTAATAACTCACTCTGCCTGCATCAGTAATCCTGCCTTGAGGTTTAAAAAGATTGTCTTATTTATTCACATGGTGTTAATTTTAAAATATTTTGGAAACCAAAATATTAAGGTTAAGTCTTTATTGTTAATTAAGATTTTCTAATTAAGCCAAAAATAATTGTTATTCAGATTAGTTTCTAAGTATAATTTGTGTGAAAAAAAAACAAAGAAAGCTGAACAAGTTTCACTGTTTATTTAACTGTAATTTAATTCCAGAAGCATACTATCTATATGGAAATACATATTATCTCTCACAAACTAAAGTCTAGGCAGGATTTTAAAGTGCTTACTGTTGGCTGCAGATTAACTGGTGGTGCTACTAACTTGGGTTGCCAAGAGGGTAGTAACTTACTTCCAAAAAGGACATTAGTTTTGCTTAAGGTACGAAATAACAGGATCCTTTGAAGTCAAATAATCCCGAAAAATATTAGGGACTTGGAAGTACAGAAAACATGACTTCACTACATTTGCGTTATTATTAATAATAATCATAGTTTAGTTTTTGTTTATTCTGAAAATATAGTCCACTAAAAATCTTATCAGTGTGTACAAACTTTTCAGCACTTATTAAAATGAAAATGGCCTGCTTCTCTCGGCTGTAGGTGAAAAATGACATTCAAATGCCCTGTAAAATATTCTTGAGTCATGCCTCTCAGTCACACACAATTCATGCTAAATTTCAGGAAAGAGCATGTACAGATACTATCCCACCACTCCTTCCCCCCTGCCATTTTTGACTCTCCTTTGAAGCCTGTGAGGCAAGCTGACATCATGTTGAGACTCTGGAAGTGTCACACCAGGTGAGGTGTTAGTCTGACCTGTTTTGCACTCTGCTTATCAACCTGGCATTATGGTCAGTGGTTCGTGTTAAAGTCAGGACTGTCACCTTTCAAACTCAAAATTTGAAGCTTACTGCCCATGTTCACCCACCCTAGATATCTTAGAAGGCATGTTGTGTGGTTTTTAGAAGTGTTGGTTTCCTGTTAATTCTATCTTACTATAATAAATGAATGGTTTCTGATGTCACAGATCATTAACATACCATGCTGAAAAAATGACTAAACTTTCCCTCCCATTAATGGCAGGTTTGCCTTTTGACCCCCTAATTATATATCTTGTGTCCTCATCTGTTATCATGGCTAATACCCGACAATTACAGGTTGGATAAAAATAATTGTCTACCTTTTTCCCCTGAGAAGCCCATTGTTGCTAATTGTGTGGTTTCACCCAGTTCCTGCGTAATTCAAGAACCCCACGTTTTGTGGAGAATGAGCAGTCTCAGCCATCTCAGCCTCTGCAAATCCAGATCAGATGCCTGAGGGGCCTTAAAGACAAGGCTCCTCCAGGCTCTTATGTCCTCAAAGTGTCCCTGCTTGGTCGACTGGGAGGTTGTGTCTTGCAGTGGCGGCAAACGGAGCAACTGAAGACCAGAACACGCTCCGTCAGGCACAACGGAAACTTTTATGACGTGGGGCTGTATTTCCACGAAAACCTTTATGTGGTAAGTAGCCTGTCTACATCTCTTCTTTTTACTCAGTTTCTCCACTCTTCCTATCTATCTCCACCTTCTATCTTTGTTCATGTCACTTTAGATAAAACACTTCGTGTAATAAACATAAAGGATTTAATGCATGCCTACATTCATTCATTCATTCAGCAAATTCCCAGTAATCACCCATTATGTGCCAATCATTGTATGGGCCATAGGTAGACACCCTAAATCCTGTGTAAAATGGACAGCCCATTTTTATATATCAAGAACATAGTTTACGGCTTCTTGGTATAATTTTCCCCCTTTTCAGATTGTGCAAGCTGAGAGATCACTGATGTGTATGTTGTAAGTAATGCATGTGCATGAGTGGAGGAAGTGAGGGTCACTGATTTGAGGTGAAAACCAGATTGTAGGTCAGAAGATCGTTGGTGGAACTGTTCAGGAAGTATATGATGGATATAGGGGAGTGTGTTAACCATGCAAAGGAATTGTAGAGGAGACGGTACTAGGAAAGGAAACGATGGGTACGATTAGAAAGCGATCCTGGATTCAGGGATTAAAACAGGGGTGGTGGGAAGTGTTAGGGGTGGGTCAGAGAGCATCAAGTTACCTGGAGAAACAGGGAGGGGATTCTCTGGGATGTCAGACTGGACAGATTGTGCCTCCCAGGGAACCCCAGCCGAAGAGAAAATGAAGAAGAGGGGCTCATCTCATGCAGATGGCTTGGATACTAGGCAGGGCACAGACTGTTCATAAATTTAGAATTGCCTTTTACACTATTAACATCAATTTCTTTAAAAAAAAATGAGAATCAAGTGTATTTAAGAAGAAAATAATTTTCTTTAAAATAGGAGTGTACTTTCTTTCCTCATTTTCCCTTAGGTCTTGTGTTAAAAGATGTTCTTTTCATTAATTTTATTTTGTGGTATTTCACTAAGGGTGATAATAGGCTCTTCACATGAACATATTTTTCAGACAATGTATTGTGTTTATTCTGGCTACTGAATGACCACATAAAAAAGTTTAAGTGAAAAATGAGGCTGTAAAAATGAACAATTTTGTAAAGATCTATAAACAACAAACCTATGCTGCCATTATTTACCTCCAATGTGTGAGAAAGAAACAGATTTCAACTCTCATTTCTCACCACCTTGGCTTTTTAGATATCTAAGACCCTTGAGGACAGTGGCTACTACTTTTTCCTTTTTTTTTTAAACTAAGCAGCAGCTTCCTAGTGAATTGTAGGAAATGGAAGAAGTATATAATGTCCATAGAAGCAACTCCGTTGAATAAATAAGTGTGAAGTCCCAGATCACCACTTTGTTGTTTAGAAGTTGATAGGGGTTAGAAACAGCAATCAAAACTAACAAACAAAAGGCCAGATGCTGTGTAGACATTTAATGAATGTTGCAGCTCTGGGGGAGGAAAAGATCTCTTTCCAGACCCACCACGGGAGGCATGGCTCAGGTCCCTGTAACAAAAGACAGACTAACAAGAGAAAAGCATACACATTTTTGTAACATAAGTTTTAGGTGACATGGGAGCCTTTATAAACGAAGATCCAAAGAGTAGATAAGCTTGTGTATTTTTATACTTAGGTTTGATGAAGAGCGGACACGGTGAAATACGATTCGAGGACAAAAAAGTATGATAGAATGGTAATAAACTGGGGGAACTTAGCAAGGGCTGTTTGTTCAGATCCTTCTTGGACTGCCTGTGTTCAGTTTCTTTCTGCTGGGTGTGGGAAGGGTACTGCTCACATGAGAATCTTATGAGCTACTTCCGGGGAGAAGTGTGAGGAGAGTGAACTTTCTAGGTTTTATGGCTTGCCTCAAGGAAGAGCAGTGAGGAGAAGGTGAGAGTGGCTTTCCTGCTTAATATTTTGGGCTAGCAGATCTTGAATCTTATCACAGTTTAACCCTAATCCATATCCACTTCAACCTTCAGACAGTTTGGAGAACTGATAGGGACACCAGCCCTCTCTTTGAAATGGGCATTAAAACTCTTCCTGGGAAAGAATTCTTCTTAAATGAAAAGAGATCTCTGATAGGATTCACCCAGAAACCAGGCAAGCCTCAGCTGGCTTATCTGCGAAATGGGTATAACAATGCTTGCCTACTAGAGGCATGTGAAAAATGACTGAGCTGACACTTGCAGAAATTCACAGTGTCAATACACAGTAAGAATTCAGAAGCTTCTTGAATTATTGTTGTTATAATTATGATGTCTCTTTGTTAGTGATGCCTAAAATTCTTACCTGTTGGAATTTTTCTTAAATTAATATGATAAATGTGTATATTCCAAATAACCTTTTTTCTTTTATTTAAGGTTCAGGGGTACGTGGGGAGGTTTGTTATACAGGTAAATGTATATCATGGGAGTTTGATATACAGATTATTTTATGACCCATATACTAAGCATACTAAGGTATTTTTTTCCTTGTCTTCTCCCTCCTCCCACCCTCCACCCTCAAGAAAGCCCCAGTGTCTGTAGTTCCCCTCTTTGTCAACATGTGTTCTTGTTTTTTAACTTTCACTTATAAATGAGAGCATGTGGTATTTGGTTTTCTGTTTCTGCCGTTAGTTTACGTAGGATAATGGCCTCTATCTCCATCTATGTTGCTGCAAAGGACATGGTCTCATTCTTTTTTATGGCTGCATAGTATTTCATGGTGTATGTACCACATTTTCTTTTTTTAAATTTTACTTTATGTTCTAGGGTACATGTGCTCAATGTGCAGGTTTTTTACATATGCATACATGTGTCATGTTGGTGTGCTGCACCCATTAACTGGTCATTTACATTAGGTATATCTCCTAATGCTATCCGTCCCCCCTCCCCCCACCCCACAACAGGCCCCGGTGTGTGATGGTCCCCTTCCTGTGTCCGAGTGTTCTCATTGTTCAATTCCCACCTATGAGTGAGAACATGTGTGCACCACATTTTCTTTATCCAGTCTGCTATTGATGGGTATTTAGGTTGATTCCAAGTCTTTGCTTTTGTGAACAGTGGTGCAGTAAATATACACATGCATGTGTGTTTATGGTAGAATGACTTATATTCCTTTGGGTATATGCCCAGTAATGGGACTGCCGGGTTGAATGGTAATTCTGATTTCAATTCTTTGAGGAATTACCACACTGCTTTCCACAGAGGCTGAACAAATTTACATTCCCACTAACAATGTATAAGCATTTACGTTCCCTGTAACCTTGCCAGCATCAGATAACCTTCAAATTAAACTTTTGTTGAGAACAACATAGATTATTAATTGTTTTCTTCAACAAGGAATCCTAAAGACCTTGTTAAGAATACTGGAGTGTAGGTGAGGGGTGTTAGTCTCAGTTGTGAAGTGAGTTTTCCCCTGGGGAGCCCACTTACTGTCAGAATCAGAATCTGAGGACAGGTACCACAAAGGCATCAGTACTGGTCAGCCCCTGAACTGAGGACTTGGTCCTCACCGTTGGCCTCAAAGAAATTTCAGGAATGAGGTGGCAGCTAAGAATTTTCATTAACAAATTTCTAGAAAGAGTCCAATCAGCCTAATGGGCAGTTACATTATTTTGGTGCATTTTAATCAAGTACCTGACATTTTAAAGTATGGAGCTGGGCTACAAGAAATGTCATTCAAAGAGCTTGCTTTTGAGAGCCATCTGCATGAATAACTGTTTATATCAAAAGGCAATATAGAATGTTTTTATTATTGTTATCATTTGTTTAGATGTCCATTCTATAGGCCCATTAGAGTGCAAGCCACATCTATTAATATGTTTGGTAGGTAGAAGACATTCCACATGAGCTGTTGAATGATTATAACAGGGTACACTACAGATAAAATGCCAGAAGGGATCAGAGGATTAAGAAGTGCATCACGGACATCTTCAGGGAGAGAGGATGTACCTAAGTACCACTAAGACAATGAGGTTGCAAAACGTTCAAAAACCTCGAAGCAGAACTACGATTTGACCCAGGAATCCCATTACTGGGTATATACCCAAAGTATTATAAAATCATTCAGTTATAAAGATGCATGCACATGCATGTTCACTGCAGCACTATTCACAATAGCAAAGAAATAGAATCAGCCTAAATGCCCATCAATGGTAGACTGGATAAAGAAAATGTGGTACATATACACTATGGAATACTATGCAGCCATAAAAAGGAGCAAGATCATGTCCTTTACAGGGACATGGATCTAGCTGAAAGCCATTATCCTCAGCAAACTAACGGTGGAACAGAAAGCCAAACACCACATGTTCTCACTTATAAGTGGGAGCTGAATGATGAGAACACATAGGCACACTGTGGGGAACAATACACACTGGGGCCTGTCCGGGGTGCGGGGAGAAGGAGAGCACCAGGAAGAATAGCTAACATAGACTGGGTTTAATACCTAGGTGATGGGTTGATCTGTGCAGCAAACCACCATGGTACATGTTTAGCTATGTAACGAACCTGTACATACTGCACGTGTACTTTGGAACTTAAAATGAAACTTGAAAAAAATGTTCATAGTATTAAAAACTGCATCAAGTCTGTAGGGAAAAGTGAAGGCTGGCAATCTTTCCAATAATAAAATGTGTTTTCCCTTCCTGCCAAACAGAAGAGAAAGTATCTTGGACGAGTTGAAATAGCAACCCCCAATTTTTTTCCCTTGTGTCAGAACCAAACAAACAAACAAAAAATAATTACCTCCTGCCACAGTCAAGGAAAATTTACTCTTTAACAGCCTGACAAAATGTCACTGAATTACATCCATCCCTTGGTATCACCTAGCAAAATCCTGGATCCCCAAAGAAACTCACTAGGCTATTTCACATTCAGTGTATATAAGAAAAGTACAAAATTCAGGGTGAAAACAAAAACAAGAAAAGCACCAAAACATCCAGAACGTGACAGGAAAGAGAAGTCAACTGAGGCTTTTTGGTTTCAAAATAAAAATGCTGTTGCTCAAAGTCCTACTCATTCCAATGGGTTCTACCCAATAACATCAAGTTTTTTCACTAACCACACAATTCTGCCTGCCAGTCACTCTGCTGGTAGTTTGTGGGAGACTGACAGTTAAAACAGTAAATGTTAAAGCAATGTAATTTTGTAATAACAGGAATACATTCACCAAACACATACATGTGCATTGTGTATATAAATGATATAGGGACATTTAAGATATTTATTTCATTACATTTTAAACACAAGTCTAAGACAGATTTATCTTTATTCTCAGTCTGTGACTTGGAGAAATTGGCTTCCATAGCATCGTTTAAGAGTGCAGAGCATCTTATGAATGGTAATTGGA
The DNA here is from genome assembly GCF_001698545.2 of Rhinopithecus bieti. Classification (NCBI taxonomy): domain Eukaryota; kingdom Metazoa; phylum Chordata; class Mammalia; order Primates; family Cercopithecidae; genus Rhinopithecus; species Rhinopithecus bieti. The sequence goes on along the minus strand of NW_016814400.1, from coordinate 847,717 downwards.
GAGAGATGGTTATCTATTCCTGTGCGAAAAGAAAGAGTCGAGAAGCACTGCCCAAATGAATGGGCAGGGCTTCATTCCAGGAGAAGTACTGAGTGTGAGGAGGAAAGTCACTGTATACACCTGTAAGGTTACACTTTTAATGGATCTCGGAATGAGGTTACAGTGTTACAGCATCAAGGGTGGCTTTCCTTTGGCATCAGGCTGGGCTAGGAGGCAAACACAGGAAGGTTAAGTGAGAGGGTTACTTATCAGTATTTGAGCTGGCTCCTGAGGAAAGCAGTGGATATATGAGTAAGCCCAAAGGTGGATCACTCTAGACACCAACGCACCACTTCCACATACTATGGCTTGGATCTTGTCCCAAATAACTCTACATTGTAATGTTGGTCTTCCAGTATTGTAAGGTGGGGCTGGTCAAATATGGTGAGGTGAGTCTCTACCTCAATCCCCTCATGTAAAATGAGGTATTAGCAACTCCCTTATTTGAGTTACTGGAAGAATCATCTTAAATCAAGTTAAATTATGGACTCTAAGCTTAGGCACATTCGCTTTGAGTATCTTGCTAAAAAGATTTTGAATAATTCTTTGGCAGAGACATTTGGAGCCTACTCATCTTCTGACATTTAACCCCGAAGTATTTCAAATAGAAAAGATTGCCTCCTTTGTTGATGCTGTTCATTAACAATGAATAGGGTTAGATCTCTGGGAAGAAAAATGCCCAAAATAAGCCTTGTGACTTTCAGTTCTGGCAGGATGACGAAGTAAGTGTTCAGGTTATCTTAGTTTCCCATCCTGCCAGGATCAGGAGCCAAAAGGCACATTTTATTTTCCGATTCTGTTCTATTAGCACCTGGAAATTCTAGATAAGATATAACCAAAAGGGTTTTAAATTCATAAACACTCAAGAATGAATGAGATCTCCTTGGGTGCCAGGAATGAAGAGGAAATCAAAAACTAGAGAGGAAAATGAGTGAACTGGGGCTGTTGCTGCCTGGGAGAGGGAAAAACAGATAATCAGTCTTGTTGATCTAAAGGTTTGGATTCGTTTTGGTTTGCATTTTTTTATCTTTGTATTTTATGTACTTATTTTAATTGATACATAATATTTGTATATGTTTTGGGGATACATGTGATATTTTGATATACGCACACAATGTGTAATGATCAAATCAGGATACTTAGGGCTTCGTTCACCTCAAACATTGGATTTTAATGACCATTCAGGATATGAGACTTTGGGCCTTTTAGGTATAGGGTGTTGAAAGAGCCTTTTCCATAAATTTTGGATACTCAAAATGTGTCGAAAGGGATAGATAGACAAAAAATATGTCTACTAGATGGAGATAAAAGAAAAAATTATTTTTTGGAGAAATAAAAACTTTATCTTTCTCTATGTTTCATTTAAAATACTGTTTCCCCTAATAATCTACAATTGAATTTCTTTAATAGAAAATATATAGGGTTTAAAATTAAAAATATTTATCATAGAGATTTGACCCTCTGAACAGAGAACTACTGAACTAGAAGCCAGATCTGAGGAAACTTCCTAGACTACATCTCTAAGAGATGAAAAAAGTGAAGTGAAAAGTGATTCGTAGTGATTTGCAAAGATTACGGAGAAGGTCTAACATACATCTTATACAACTTCCAGAACAAAGACTAGCTAGAACGGGAGAAAGATATGAAGAGATTAACAGTTATTTATTAATTTCCAAGACTCATTGGAAGACATGAACTCTCAGATTAAGGGAACAGAAATTCTGAGGCAGACAAAGTAAAATCGATCCACTTCTGGACACATTCTAGTGAAACTTCAGACAGCAACAGTAGAGGACTGAAGACAATAGAAAAATATATTCAAAATTCTGAAACAAAGTTGATAAAGAAAAAAAATGTACTCACCTAACCTATTATTCAAGAGTGGATCAGAAGTGTCACAAATGAATACATTTTTGACTAGGGATATTGTATTTGTTTCCTAGGTCTGCTATCAGAAAAATACCACAAACTTGGTGGCTTAAAACAGCAGAGATTTATTGTCTCATGGTTCTGGAGGCCAGAAACCTGACATCAAGGTGCTGGCAGAGCCTTGCTCCCTCTGGGGCCGTGAGGGAAGGGCCTGCTCCTACCTCTCTCCTAGCTTCTGGGAGCCCCCGGCATTCCTTGGTTTGCAGATCTATCAGTCCAGTCCTTCACATGGCCTTCTCCCTGTGTGTCTTCACTTCATCTTCCATCTGTGCTTTTCCATCTCTGTGTTCAAATTTCCCCTGTTTATACGGACACCAGTTATATTGGGTCCACCCCAGTGACCTCATCTCAACTTGGTTAAATCATGAAAGATTCTGTCTCCCAAAGAGGTCACATTCTAAGGTACTGGGGGATATGATTTCCACATATCTTATTTTGGAGGAGCACACCATCCAACACATAACAAGTATACCCTCAATGGAATGCTAAAAGAACTTACAAAGGATGTCTTTCAATTATAAGGAAAAAGGCAGAAATAAATAACACCTTTGTATTTTTTTAAAATTTCTGTATTTGAAATGTTTTGTAATTTTGCAAAGGAATATAAAAGACATGCCTTTTCTATTCTATTTTAATAAATATAAGGCAATTAAGAGACCCTGAATAACAAATGAAAAAAAAAAGGTCATATAATTTGCATAATTAAATGATTGTTTAGTCAACTAATTAACTCAATGAAAACTCAAAGTTAAACCAAAAGGTTGTGGCTACAGCATCTTTAGTTTTCACAAGACAAATATACCACAGTTTGGAAAGCATAGCTTTAAACCTTTCAAATATGTGTGAGAATCTGTCTTGCTTATAATTTGCAAGATAAATAACTATAAAATAGTACCACGGGAAAATATTGTTATGAGAAAATTACACAGATCCTTTGAGAGTTTGATGAAAGATCTTACTCTGGCTTCAATTGTATTTGGTTACTTATCCATGAATGCGGATAAATACAGAATTTTTAGACCAGTACACAAGGTTGAGAGAGAAATGTGTTAAATCATTTTTTAAAATGTAAAGTCAGACACAAGCTAAGAACTGTGATGATTATTTTCTTATAACTGATTATCTCACATTATTATGCTTTTTGGTGACATTTTGAAATATCATTATTGAACTTTGACAATGGTATCTGAGCTGAAAGAACCTTCTGTTAATTATTAGCTGGAACTGTTATGCTTGCAGTTTTCATTTTCGATGGGTGTGAGGATTGGCCAACCTAAAACAATGATACAAATAATAGGTAAAAGAAGCAAAAACAGCAAAATTCAGGCAAAGAACATTGATTAATGAATTTTTTAAAATTCTTAAAGGTCATGTACTCAAGTTTGGCTAAGCCTCAGGCAGATTTAATGAACATGACCAGAGCCTGCTGTAGGCAGTGGGTAACCCAGGCTGACTCCAAATTTGCTGACATTACAGGGTTATTATTTCTGGAAAGATATATAATTCTGGAAGAGTTTCTTTAGTGATTCCATTAAGACTATGATTTCCTTCAATTTAGGGTTACAGATTTCATTTTTCACATTATCCCACACCACAAAGAAAATAAAATCATGTCTTGGATTGAGTGCCTATGTCAGCCAAAGGAAAAAAAATATTTAATTTTGATGGTACTTAACCCCATTTTATTTGATAAGTACATCTGTTTTTTTGGATCACATGTCAGTGTGTGAATGATGAAATTTAATGAGTGCTAGTTTAAAGGCAAAAAATGATTTTGCTTACACTAAATTATGCAATCTTGAGGATTCATTGAGGAAGACGTAAACAGATGCCATCATATGGATGGTATTAAAGCACACACCATAGCAAAGAAGTTACTGGAACGGAGATCTCAGAGAACAGAATGTGGCCACCCAGGCTTCCTTATGACAGAATATGGAGATTTATTAGTCTCTAACTTTCAAGAAGTTCTGCTGTTTAATTATTTGTGATCAGATGAGGCTTTTCCTTTGGACAAAGAGAATAAAATCAATTTACTAATAAAATCTTTTGGGAATGTTATCATAGAAGTTTATTTTTGTATATTTAAATGTAAGGGCTAAACACTGTAGTCTGAGATAAGGCAGAATGGTGATTCAGTGTGTGTTTTATAACCTGACTAGAATTCTGGCTCTAAAACCAACTTAGCAATGTGAGTAACAGCAGTTTCTCAATCTGCCTGTGCCTCCCCCATCTCAGCTGCAGAATAGTCATCACAATAAGCTCCATCTCCTTAATCTTATGATGTCACCACCAGTAGGGTACTAGGTCAGAGTAAATGTTATAATGCAGTTCAGTGCCTGACATGCTGAAGGAGTAAAATAATGTTTAACTTAAAACACACCAGCTTTAAAAAAACCATAAACAAAACTCTAATATACACCTTCAATGAAGTTTTGGTTAACTAAAGTATGTCGTTATTCTTCCCCTTCATATCATGTCCATGATTATATTGTTTGAAAGGATATATGAATTGCTGTAAATGAACAATGTTTATATTTTGATATCTGAAATCCTTCCTTTCTAAAACTAGTGAAGTTTTTAGACCCAGCTAGAACTTTTCCTTGCCCTAATCCAATATGAATGGTGCCCATAGAAGAAGAGATTAGGACACAGATGCACACAGAGGGAAGCCCGTGTGAGGAGACAGGAACGAGATGGCCATCGGCAAGCCAAGGACAGGGACCTCAGGAGAAACCAGCCTTGCCAACAACTTGGGCTTGGAATTCTAGTTTCTAGAATTTTGAGAACGTAGATTTTTGTTGCTCAAGGCACCCAGTGTGTAGTACTTTGTTATGGCAGCCCTTTCTTACAAATACAGGAGGGGCTCATGAAAATCTGGTGACCATAAATTGTTCTTTATTTTCTGGTAAGAAAGGAGGAGTCACAAAAGACTTCAACCTTTTAGAAATCAACATGTGAATCTGGCATCGCTGAAATGAGCTTAATCTGTGATAGGAGGGGTGCCTGGCTCCCCTGTTCCTTTCATTTAGCTACATTAATTGAGGTTTTGGGTAATTGTAGGCACATAGGTACCTCAGAGAAAATCTTACTGAAACTTCCTGTGCTGTTAGACTATTCCGTGGATCTATAGAATTTTTTAAAAGTTTACCAGCCATGTATATATCAGTGTGGCAAGGTGTCATTATTACAGTAGTGGATGGGTACCATTTTTGTTTTACTGGAGGGAAATCCAATATGAATAAAATAACAACTTTTCAAACATGACATTTAATCCATGCATGTAAATCAAACTGAGAATCTATTATTCATTATTAAAAGGGTGGCATATTTTTATTACACTGAGAATGAAACACAAATACTGTGAAAAATTTAGTGCCTTTTCTTGAAATTTTAAGACACTTATCATACAGTCATCTAGCTGGGACTGGCACTCACTTTAAAATATAGCCATAAAATTAATAAGTTTGAAGTTTTGTGCCCGAGAAAAGGATGCTCAATTTCAGTGAAATAGGCAAATTTATTTTTTATTTAAAGCTTCCTAAATACTTAAGATGGTCAAGTACTTCAGTAATGCTCCAAGTCCAATATGTATATGAAGAATATAGTTCATATTCTTGTCATTATTAGTCATGGCCACCATGTTCTTCCCTGAGGTGCTTCCTGAAAACTGCATATATCAGAAACTGATTAAAATGACCTAAAGTATTAATTCTTAAAATATGATGAGCCCAACATTTTACAAGAGGTTATTTTCTGTGTGACATTTAATATCTAAGAATTGAAATGATTTTAATAACTCATAGGAAGGAACAGTCTTAGTAAAACTAGACTGGCACATGATTGCTTTTATTGATTATTGGTTATTACCATTAATAATGGAGAGCGCTGGAGTATTTTATATTGTGCAGCTTTAGAAAGTTTTTCATTATATCAGTTGGAGGAAGGCCCTTTGTGTTAGTTCTTAAAAGGGTTACTTCTGCTGGTTAAGGGGACCTTGGACTTGGGAGACTCTTGATGGCCAGTAGCCCTTCGTCAATGACATGGACAGTCATGGGGCATCCTACCTCCAGCCATGGCCTCTCCCAACTCACTCCCCAACTTGCTTCCGACTGCTACTGCACATGTGCCTCTCTGGTCAAGCAAGGGGACACCCCACTCTCTTGCCCCTTGCCCCCATGAGAACAAATGAAAACTTGACCCAAAGTGTAGTAACTAAGAGCACATCTTTAGAGTGTGGCTGACCAGAGTTGGAATCCTGGTTCTGCTACTTACTGGCAATCAATACTTTAGGAAAATTATTTTTTTAAAAAAATCCCTGGCCTCAGTTTTCTCATCTGTGAAATGGGAATCTAATATGTAATTCATAGGGGTTTTATGAGCATCAAATAATGTGATGTATCAGCTCTTTAGCGTAGTAGATTGCATGTAGGAAATAACTGGCAGCTATAGTTATTTTTATCTTTATAACAATAGTCCTTCATGTACAATGTTCTCTGCCTTCCTCTGTATGTTAACTTTCTACAGTCTTTCAAAATATTTCTTACAGAAGTCTCAGTCAATCCTTTCTTAATTCTCTCCTTTGAGAAAACTCAGTTTACACTAAATTTGATGCTACTTTTGTCTACATTACTTGCTGCTGGGTGATGTGAGAGGTTTCAAGGCAATGGATACAGAGTCACCGTACCACTTATTCTCTGGGAGGAGTGAGAGAATACCATTTACTAAGTGCCTGTAGTATGCCAATTACATCACTCTGCACTTGATATATACTATCAATGCTAACATCACACAACCCAATTCATTATTAAACCCATTTTGCAGGTGAGAAAAACTGAGGTTTCAGAGATGAGAACTTGCTCAGATGTTTGAAGCTGAACTTAAGTCCACATATGAATGACTCCTCAGCCCGACATCAAGGTTCATAACATGCCCTAAAGGAAACAGCAATCGCTGATATATTGGTTTTTGATATCTGCAAATTACCCACCAATTTCTATCCTTTTTCTTTGTATTTCTATCAGATTTTTTTCTATTTCTAAAGCCATCTTTCTCTTTCTTTCCAGTCTCTGCTTTCTGTCTCTCAAAGGATAGGCTCTGTATTATGTAGTAAATTAACATTCGGAAAAGAGGCTGTCATATTGCATGACATTGACAGGTGGTCATTCAATCTTAAGAATACTTGGCAGCACCAGAATGTAAGATTCCTGAGAGCAGGGACTTTAGTGTTTTGTTAACTTCTGAATCATCAGAAACTAGAAAGGCATCTGTCTTAATAAATATTTTTAAAATGAACAATTCTAAGACTTACAGAGTCATATTGAAGTTGTAAAAGAAACAACTATTGACTACCTTTTAGATGAATTTTTTTTTACTTTAAAACATCTTTGGTGTTTTATGCAGATTCGCATTTTTAATTTTATTGGGAATGCTTTTATAATGCCATAAATCCATCTTTGTCCTTTGTGTCTGTTCTCTACATCTGTTCACATCCAATGTATTCAGAGTTAAGAATGCCCTAGTTACAAAATAGTAGTTCTTGTTCACTTGGCATGCAATTCAACAATCAAATCATTTTGAATTCTCTAAAGAGGAGGAACTTGCTTCTATATTTGAACTCACTCACATTCAGAGGGAATATGCTTTAATATTTCGACATCTATACAAAATGCTTTACAATTACTTTTAAGACATTAATTCTCCTATGAACACTGAGTGAAGTCACGAAGGACTGAGTAGGGCAAAGAATTTTTCCAAGGTCACACTGCCTGTTAATTGCAAAGGATGGGCCTGGCTATCTTTTCCCATTGTCTTTCTCATACATATATAAGGCAATAGTCAATGACTTTGAACTGATGAGGCTCTCAAAGCTTATGGTGGTGGCAAAAAACAGATTTATGTTCGAACAAAATCACCACTAAACTCTGGGACCAATAAAGGTCAATTTAGCAAACTGCAAATCAGGTCATGTCCAGCCTCTGCTCAAGATTTTCCATTGCATTTAGATCTTCACTGCATCTATAATAAGATCCAAATGCTTTACCTGGGCCTTCAAAGAGTATGTGATCTGGCCTCTGTCCCATTATCTGCTTTCATTGCATTCTAGTTTTTTGCTTGTTTGTTTTAGTTCAGCCTCACCATCATTCTCCGAACACACTGAGCTCATTTCTTGCTGCAGGGCCACTGAATTCATTACTGCTTCTTACCTAGTAGGTTTTCTCTCACACCTTGACATGGCTGTTCTCAGGGTAAGGGTTGCTTCCTTAGGCAAGAGTTTCTTAACAGAATAGCCCCCTCCTCTAGTCATTTTCTAGTCCATTGCTATTTATTTTCATTATTTCAATATCAATTGTGATAGGCTAAACATTTATCACTACTGATAAGGTCTCATATATATTCGTCTATTGTGTATTCTCTTTCCTATCAGAGTATACTCAGTGAGAGTAGAAAGCTTTTTGTCTCACTCAATTATTTTTATCCTCAGTGCCAAAAGTGGTGTCTAAATGCAAAATTGAGATTTAATAAATGAGCATGAATGATTGGAGGGAAACAGTAAAGTCGGAGATGGGGATTTTGATATAGTCAACTCAATTCAGTAGCTGGAGAAACACGAGCAAGTCGTTACTTTCCTAAATCATTTTTTTTCAGTCACCTGTAAAATGGGCTAATGTCAACAATGTAACAAGGTTGACATGCAGATCAAATGTGATAATGTGCATATAAGAGCTTTGTAAAATATAAAATGCTGCACAGGCATTAACTTCATTGCTAGATATCTTTGGTGCAATGTGGGCTGCCTAAAGGGAAAATGTTGATGAGCAATTATTGCCAAAAGTTTTCTCCTTTCCAAATGATATATTTCCATGCTCCTTGTAAAGCCATTTGTGGTTAATTTGTTGGTCTTTGATCTAATCAGGCTGCAGATGTTCAAAATGCCATCTTTTGTGCATTGAGGCTCACTCACTGGAGTTTGTAAAAGTAATGGGCTGTGCCCAATTTTTCCCCAATGTGTTCAACTCTCAGGGACAATGAAGGGAAAGATCTATCTTTTGCCTAACAAGGAGAAACTAAAAGAAAATTTGACTTTTGTTTTTCACAGTCAAAAAAAAAAAAAAAAAAAAAAAAAAAAAAAAAGTGAGAGAGAGAGGAGGAGAATCCAAACTGAACTTCAAACTTTCTAAATTAAAATATTCAATTAGATTTTTTCCATCTCTCTAGAGTGAAATATTCGTAGTTGAACATCTGAGTAGCATGTGAAGAGATGAGTTATGACATATTGAGGTTGAGGTCGGGTAATGGAATTGTAATATAATGAGATGACATACCATATATTTCCTCTTGATTTCAGTCATTTTTGATGGAAAATGGTGGAAAGGTCATATTGCTTAACCAGTAATTATCTAGGTATGACTCAATTAGATTTTAGGCAGAAATGTAGTGGTCGTAAGCAGTAAGAGATCCAACATATGATCAAGGACTCACAAACTTGGCTTGCTTATCTTTGTGTCCACATTGGTTGGTGATTCTCAGGAAGGTGTGGGCTGAAAGACCATCTGATTCACAATTACCTTACATTCTTGTTAAAATTCAGAGTACCGCCGGGCGCGGTGGCTCAAGCCTGTAATCCCAGCACTTTGGGAGGCCGAGACGGGTGGATCATGAGGTCAGGAGATCGAGACCATCCTGGCTAACCCGGTGAAACCCCGTCTCTACTAAAAAAATACAAAAAAAAAAAAAAAAATTCAGAGTACCAAGCCCCACCCCAGACTTACCAATTCAAGGTAAGCGTGAGGTCTGGGAAGTCTACAGTTTCAATAATGACTCATGGGTAATTCTTTTACCAACTAAATTTCTGAGACTGAGAGCTTAGGGTCTTGAAGACATCACAGTATGATTGTTGATGCTTCTCAAATAATTAAATTAGTTGTTGAGAAATTGTAAAATTAGATTCAGGGACTTTCGGTTTGAGAGATCATGGAATTGTGCCCCTAATTTAAGGAGAATTTTTATTCAGAACTATTCATTTGTAAGCTAACCGGTAAACTTAGCCCTTTAGAAAGACTTATTCTTTAAGAATCCCTGATAGTAGGATTTTCTTGTAGTAAAAATGCTTTTTCTTGATAGGCAATTTGTCTGTTTTGGTTACCTGAACTCGAACTGAGCAATTTAGGAGAGAATTGGCTAGATAGAGAGAAATATCTGGAAGAGGAGCCCCGGCTTCCCAGTTTGTAGGAATCAGGAAAAACAGTAAATAGGATAGAGCAGAATGACCTGGAGGTCTCTCACCATGAATCCAAGGTGGGTTGTCCCTAGTTGACCCTTCCTACATTCAGGAAGCTTAGCATGACTGACTCTGGTGCAGAGCGCCTAAAATCAGATCACAGCTCTAACCTCCACATCGTTTTGTATGACCTTGGACCTTCCCCAGTTGTGTTATTTGTAAAATTGAGTCTATAGAATCTACTTTATAGGAGTATGGTGTCTATTGAGTTAAAAGGATAAAGTGCTTTCAAAAGTGTCTTGCACTTAGGGAATGAAACTTAACTGTTGATATTATACCAATTTTAAAATTAAGGAACCAAAAAAATAAATTTCCTAAAACAGGAACCGGGAACTATTAGATTTGACATGAGAATGCTGGTTTTCCATGGCATAGGAAGTAAGAATCTCTCTCTTCTGTTTAGAAGCAATGACAGTTGTAGTTGTTACTACCCTGTGTTCTTGATCCCTAGGGCAAGATAGGTTTCTAAGAATAGCTACGTTTTCTTATCCTATAGCAGAAAGACTGGAGATGAGAGCTGATTTACCTATTTATTTTCTGGACTGAAAGAATGGAAAAAACAGTAATGGTTCTATGAAACTTTCAGGGGATGACCTAGATGACTCTATTCTGTGGATTCAGTTCCCACTCAGGTATTCAGAATTGTCTGCCTCAAAGAGAAAATTTTGTTATTTCTAATGCACATTAAGTATACTGATTTGCTGCATTGACTATCCCTATTCCTCATAGAATGTCAGACTTGGAAGATATCCTTGAGTTTAGTTCTGATTCTCCTTGTCTGACACACTGTCCTTGGGCCTGTGTCTGGGTCCTATCAGTGTCTCTGCCTGTGTGTTTGCTTGAGAACCTGTGGATTAGAAATGATAACCTCGAAGGTCTTGTCCAAACTGAAGACAAGATTCCTTGATCATAATGAGCAAAACACCTTAGGGGAGGAAGAAGAATTTCCTGATGAATAGGCTTTCATGAGAAAATAATTCTCTCTCTCTCTCTCTCTCTCTCTCTCTGTGTACAGGCATTTGAAAAAATAATTTTGACAATATTTAATATGATATGTATTATACATGTTAATATGTATTTAAGTATGTGTTTAAGAGGAGACAAAATTAGAAATTTAGATTGCTATGATACTGCATTAGGGTCCTGAATATGATGCTAAGGAATTACCATTTATATGGTAAATATATGATGTCAGGCAAAAAACAACCAAAATAGAACTTATAATAAAGCAAATTTCTGGAGACTTTTGTGCAGTGCCAGAAATAAAAGTAACTTTATGTGACCAGAGGCAAGAGGGCAAAGAAGTAAAAGTTAGATTTTACCATATGATTTATAATATTTTATATTAAATTCAGAATTTCATGATAAGGAAATACGGATACTTGTCTAAGTGTGTTCCTTTGACAGCCATTAATGAGTTTTTTTGTTAGGTATCATTGATGGGTCTTTATGATTTCTCCTTATCTTTGATTTTCAATCAGTTTGATTATGATATACCTGGGTGGTATTTCCTTTGTATTTCTTCTGCTTAAGATTTTCTGAGCTTCTGGTTTTGTAGATTGATGTCTTTCATCAATTTTGGAAAATTCTCAGCCATTATCTCTTCAAATACTTTTCCTGAACTATCATCTTTCTCTTCTCATTTTAGGATTCCAACTGTATGTGTGCTAGACTGCTTATTACTGCCCCACAATTCTTTCATGCTCTAGTCTATTTTACTTTTTTATTCTTTTGACTTTATGCCTTAGTTGGAATAATTTCTATTGATCTCTGTTAGAGTTCACATATCCTTTTCTGCTGTGTCCATTTCTCCTGTTATGCCCATTTAATAATTTTATTATTTCAAATACTTTAGATTTCTATTCTAAACATTGTTAAAATTCTTTTCTGAGCTATTCAAAACTTTTCAGTTATTTCTATCTTTTCCTCTAATTTTGGGTCCTATTTGTAATGATTGTTTGTAGTCTTAGTTAGTTCCAACAAATGGCCATTTGTGGGTTGGTTTCATTGATTGGTTTTCTTTTGTTCATGCATCACATTTTCCTCCTTCCATAAATGTCTCACAGTTGTATATTAGATGCCAGATATTCTATATAAGCCAATTATAGAGACTGGAGTAGAAAATATTTCTACTCCACAAGGGCTGATCTCTCTGATCAAATTAGGAATTGAGCGTAGCTGGGATTGGGTTTGTAGCTTTAGTTAGTTTTAATTTACTACCAGTTTCCAAAGCTTTAAGCTGTAAAAGATCCCTACTTCCAGCTGGGCTTGCTTATCCATGCACCATGTAACTAACATTCTGCTCTGCTCTCCAGCGCTGTCCCAGGATTTCTGTGCCACCGGAAATCTCTTTTGCTCCCTATCTAGACTCAATTGCCCACATGCTGCTGAGCACTTGTTAAAAGTCCCACGATTGAGAATTGGTAAATAGTGAGAACTTGCTCTTTGTCTGAGGCTGATATGTTTTCAGTGTTCCATAAGAGCCCATGATGGTTAAAAGTTCAGCTAGTTTCTCTTTCCCCTGCAAAGTAGTCTACCCAGTGACTGGTCTGCTTCCTCACCTGTTTCCTGGGATTAAACCTGCCTCTATCCTAGTTCATATAGGAAGGGTTGATCCCTCTGTGAGATTTAGTTTCCCCTAAATTTCTTTGTGTCCCCAGTTTCCCAATGGGTTAAAATATAATTTTGTAATTTAACTGATTTTTTTTCCTTTTATGATGGAAGTGTTGGTTACTTTTGATCATCTCCATCATAACCAGAAGCAGGACCTTGAAGGTTCTCTGATTTTGAAATCACTTAATATACTTATTTTCTGTAAAATAATAATCATTACAAAAAATCCAAAAGTCCAGAAAATGAACAATGTTTTGTGAATGTGCATTTTATCATTTTGCATCATTTACTCTAGTCCTCTCTGGATTGCTTTAANGTGGGTTGTCCCTAGTTGACCCTTCCTACATTCAGGAAGCTTAGCATGACTGACTCTGGTGCAGAGCGCCTAAAATCAGATCACAGCTCTAACCTCCACATCGTTTTGTATGACCTTGGACCTTCCCCCAGTTGTGTTATTTGTAAAATTGAGTCTATAGAATCTACTTTATAGGAGTATGGTGTCTATTGAGTTAAAAAGGATAAAGTGCTTTCAAAAAGTGTCTTGCACTTAGGGAATGAAACTTAACTGTTGATATTATACCAATTTTTAAAATTAAGGAACCAAAAAAATAAATTTCCTAAAACAGGAACCGGGAACTATTAGATTTGACATGAGAATGCTGGTTTTTCCATGGCATAGGAAGTAAGAATCTCTCTCTTCTGTTTAGAAGCAATGACAGTTGTAGTTGTTACTACCCTGTGTTCTTGATCCCTAGGGCAAGATAGGTTTCTAAGAATAGCTACGTTTTCTTATCCTATAGCAGAAAGACTGGAGATGAGAGCTGATTTACCTATTTATTTTTCTGGACTGAAAGAATGGAAAAAACAGTAATGGTTCTATGAAACTTTCAGGGGATGACCTAGATGACTCTATTCTGTGGATTCAGTTCCCACTCAGGTATTCAGAATTGTCTGCCTCAAAGAGAAAATTTTGTTATTTCTAATGCACATTAAGTATACTGATTTGCTGCATTGACTATCCCTATTCCTCATAGAATGTCAGACTTGGAAGATATCCTTGAGTTTAGTTCTGATTCTCCTTGTCTGACACACTGTCCTTGGGCCTGTGTCTGGGTCCTATCAGTGTCTCTGCCTGTGTGTTTGCTTGAGAACCTGTGGATTAGAAATGATAACCTCGAAGGTCTTGTCCAAACTGAAGACAAGATTCCTTGATCATAATGAGCAAAACACCTTAGGGGAGGAAGAAGAATTTCCTGATGAATAGGCTTTCATGAGAAAATAATTCTCTCTCTCTCTCTCTCTCTCTCTCTCTGTGTACAGGCATTTGAAAAAATAATTTTGACAATATTTAATATGATATGTATTATACATGTTAATATGTATTTAAGTATGTGTTTAAGAGGAGACAAAATTAGAAATTTAGATTGCTATGATACTGCATTAGGGTCCTGAATATGATGCTAAGGAATTACCATTTATATGGTAAATATATGATGTCAGGCAAAAAACAACCAAAAATAGAACTTATAATAAAGCAAATTTCTGGAGACTTTTTGTGCAGTGCCAGAAATAAAAGTAACTTTATGTGACCAGAGGCAAGAGGGCAAAGAAGTAAAAGTTAGATTTTACCATATGATTTATAATATTTTATATTAAATTCAGAATTTCATGATAAGGAAATACGGATACTTGTCTAAGTGTGTTCCTTTGACAGCCATTAATGAGTTTTTTTGTTAGGTATCATTGATGGGTCTTTATGATTTCTCCTTATCTTTGATTTTCAATCAGTTTGATTATGATATACCTGGGTGGTATTTCCTTTGTATTTCTTCTGCTTAAGATTTTCTGAGCTTCTGGTTTTGTAGATTGATGTCTTTCATCAATTTTGGAAAATTCTCAGCCATTATCTCTTCAAATACTTTTTCCTGAACTATCATCTTTCTCTTCTCATTTTAGGATTCCAACTGTATGTGTGCTAGACTGCTTATTACTGCCCCACAATTCTTTCATGCTCTAGTCTATTTTACTTTTTTATTCTTTTTGACTTTATGCCTTAGTTGGAATAATTTCTATTGATCTCTGTTAGAGTTCACATATCCTTTTTCTGCTGTGTCCATTTCTCCTGTTATGCCCATTTAATAATTTTATTATTTCAAATACTTTAGATTTCTATTCTAAACATTGTTAAAATTCTTTTCTGAGCTATTCAAAACTTTTTCAGTTATTTCTATCTTTTCCTCTAATTTTGGGTCCTATTTGTAATGATTGTTTGTAGTCTTAGTTAGTTCCAACAAATGGCCATTTGTGGGTTGGTTTCATTGATTGGTTTTCTTTTGTTCATGCATCACATTTTCCTCCTTCCATAAATGTCTCACAGTTGTATATTAGATGCCAGATATTCTATATAAGCCAATTATAGAGACTGGAGTAGAAAATATTTCTACTCCACAAGGGCTGATCTCTCTGATCAAATTAGGAATTGAGCGTAGCTGGGATTGGGTTTGTAGCTTTAGTTAGTTTTAATTTACTACCAGTTTCCAAAGCTTTAAGCTGTAAAAGATCCCTACTTCCAGCTGGGCTTGCTTATCCATGCACCATGTAACTAACATTCTGCTCTGCTCTCCAGCGCTGTCCCAGGATTTCTGTGCCACCGGAAATCTCTTTTTGCTCCCTATCTAGACTCAATTGCCCACATGCTGCTGAGCACTTGTTAAAAGTCCCACGATTGAGAATTGGTAAATAGTGAGAACTTGCTCTTTGTCTGAGGCTGATATGTTTTCAGTGTTCCATAAGAGCCCATGATGGTTAAAAGTTCAGCTAGTTTCTCTTTCCCCTGCAAAGTAGTCTACCCAGTGACTGGTCTGCTTCCTCACCTGTTTCCTGGGATTAAACCTGCCTCTATCCTAGTTCATATAGGAAGGGTTGATCCCTCTGTGAGATTTAGTTTCCCCTAAATTTCTTTGTGTCCCCAGTTTCCCAATGGGTTAAAAATATAATTTTGTAATTTAACTGATTTTTTTTCCTTTTTATGATGGAAGTGTTGGTTACTTTTGATCATCTCCATCATAACCAGAAGCAGGACCTTGAAGGTTCTCTGATTTTGAAATCACTTAATATACTTATTTTCTGTAAAAATAATAATCATTACAAAAAATCCAAAAGTCCAGAAAAATGAACAATGTTTTGTGAATGTGCATTTTTATCATTTTTGCATCATTTACTCTAGTCCTCTCTGGATTGCTTTAATTTAAATGTATACCTAAAAGTAGTTTAAAAGTGTATCCTTTACTTTTTTTTTTTTTTTTTTTTTTGAGACAAAGTCTCACTCTGTTGCCCAGGCTGGAGTGCAGTGGCCTGATCTCGGCTCACTGCAAGCTCCGCCTCCCGGGTTCACCCCATTCTCCGGCCTCAGCCTCCCGAGTAGCTGGGACTACAGGCGCCCACCACCACACTGGGCTAATTTTTTGTATTTTTGGTAGAGACGGGATTTCACAGTGTTAGCCAGGATGGTCTTGATCTCTTGACCTCGTGATCTGCCCGCCTCGGCCTCCCAAAGTGCCGGGATTACAGGTGTGAGCCACCGCACCTGGCCTATCCTTTACATTTTTAAAGTGTAAGGAATTTTACTTTCTCTTCCAATCCTCCATTTAACAGTAAGCCTTCAAAATTTTCGTTTGCTTCTTGGATTCCATTTTTTCTCCACTTACCTTTCACATGTACCTTTTGCAATATGGAAGATCAAATGCATCATCCTTATGCTATGCAGTGGAATTCAACTTTGCAGCAGCTCTTCCTTCCGAAGGGGCACTCTTCTCTTTTAACTTTTATTTTAGGTTTGGGGGTTCATGTGAAGATTTTTTACATAGGTAAACTCGTGTCGTGGGGGTTTGTTGTACAGATTATTTCATCACTCAGGTATTCAGCCCAGTACTTGAAGGTGGAGGGTGGGAGGAGGGAGAGGAGCAGCATCACAAAGGTGTTCTTCATGGCATTCACTAAATAAAGGGACTCTGAGGCTATGATGATGGCCACCTACCAGGACTCTCCTGATGGAGGGCATTGATATTTGGGGGAGACCAACACATGTATTTTTCTTAACATATGGTATTTAACTACAAAGCTACTGAAAAATCATCATGGGAATGTCATATCATAGGATAGCTATGGAAGTATTCAGATTTGTGAAAAGGATCCTCTGCAAAGTACACTGAAATTTAGTGACCTTTCTCGCCAAAGAGGAAACAAATGAATTACAAGCTACATACTGCAGGGCAGATTTCTCCTACAATATGCAGCAAAGGAAAGGCACCAAACGAATAACTACAACTGTTATCAGATAAAGTCATTTCCTTTATTTAATCATTTATGGTTTTCATTTTCCTTCTCAGTATCAGTGACTAGATTTGGTCTTGTTCACATGCTTAACTATTTTAGGGGCTGTCAGGGTAGTTGCATGTGACTCCCCCATCTTGTAGAACACGTTGAGATGAAGTTCCTCTTGAGGTGACACAGGACTGCATGGTGTTAATTATTGTGCTTGGTAGCCTTGAACTATTTCTCACATACTCAAAAAAATGATGCTGCTGTTTTATACGTTCACAGATGTATTTTAACCTTGACTATGCTATTTTTCTGAACTATTACTAAGTCATCTTAGAAGTGGTTGGGATGGTCCTAGAAGACATAAATTTTATAAAGGCACATTTCATATTTTCTGGGAATGTTTGTATTTACTAAGTGGATAATTACATTAACTTTGAGAAGAAGATATTTATAGCTTTGTTTTTTATTGAGAGAGAACTCAAATGCATGAAAACTTATATGTAAAAGAAGTGACTTCCTAAGACTGCAACAAAATTAATGATAGAATTGAGTCAGTACTGGACAAATTCTTAATTCATCTACTTTGAATGTATAGCTGAATACATAGGAGTTTAGTGTAACAGGGGCTCTAGTTTTCACTTCTAAATGCAGAGCTAAACACAGGTGAAGTTATTGTCAATAGTATCAGTTCAACTTGATTTTTAAATGATGGCCCAAAACAGGCTTCTGACTCCATTTCTTCTCCTTCTCCCGATTCAACTTTTATTATTGTATCACAAAGGTTACTCACAACCAACTAGCCAAATGAAAAGTACAGTTTGAATAAGGCTCTCTTTTGTCAGTGATTTGTGCCTAGTGTTTTTAGCTTTCCCATAGGCTGTTGTAAAAAAATGATAAATCTGGTTTAAATAAAACCTGATCCTGTTAATGGTTTAATAGCAGCTGCCACAGGGTTATGGCATTTTTCAACAGATGCCTCTGTTTCATTTTATACCTAAACTAAGTCTTGGAATATTTATAAAAATCATATACAATATACCTACACACTTTTGGTTAAATATGTTATTTAAAAATAATCTAAGTCCCAATCTTTGTCTACTTGTAATTATCCACACAAAATTCTAAAAGAAATCGAAGGCTATAACTCAGTTTTTTAAAAAGATTATTTATGTCTTACATTTCTCTAAATTTTGTTTTAAAGTCATGGAATAGGCTCCATCTCTACATCTGAGGACTTGATCAGTGGTTTGGTCATTCTGATTATTTCGCCCATCTTTACATAAAGTTCTATTTATTTAGCACTGACAACTCACTTACACAGCATGTGCATTGTAGTGTCAACTGAAATAAACAGAAAAATCACAAAATTAAATAGGACTCTATTTCTTCTTCCAGAGGTGGACTTTGGAATAATACTTCAAGTTATTATTATGGGTAGGATAATTTGCGATAATTTATTTAACAACTTTTTAAAAAGCATTTGTTCTGTGTGATGCAGTTGTGCTAGGTAAGTGAATGATACAAAAATGAATGGCAGGCATTCAAAACAATGACTCTTATGGAAGATAGAAATAGTTATACAGTAGAGGTGCCAGCTCGATCCAAGAGTAATGAAATGAAAACACAGACTACTATGTGAGTTAACATGTTGCAAACTTGATTTCTAAAACCCATAAAGTTTAGATTCTTTAACTGGCAGGGTCAAATTTGTGTAGATCACATTTTCATGTTTGCTCAATTACCTGGGGCTAGAAGGACTGTGAATGTAAAGACATCCAATGGTGAGTTTTCAAGGGCCAACCACAGGAGTATAGACCAACGTTTTACTTAATTCTAAATTGTGTACAGTCATCACTGAATGTAACGTGTTTCTAAAACCACAAGCGTCTCTGTCTTCTCTTTTCTTAATATTTTTCATAGGTGCTCCCTCAAAAGAAAAATGTGAGCCCTGGCATGGCTTTCTTGTTTGAACTCTTTCTCCTTCGTGGAACATATGCTTGCCTGGACCGGGCTGTGGGCTGGGCAGTGTTCCCGTTGTGTGATAACAACTTTAATATAGTGGAGGGAAAATTTAAGTGTCCCCTTCTCCGAGGACATTATGACCAGAAACTCAGCAACTTTAGGAAGATTGAAGATTTGATTTGCCTGGACTTGGACCATTGGCTGTGCAATCTCTATTTTCAGGTTTGTAATATGATTTTTTTAGTGGCAAGGAATTAAAATGTTTTCTAAAGCTGCTTCTTTCTAGCCTTCAGCTTCCTTTCTTGCCATTGGAAAATTTAATAAGTAAAGTGGCATAGAATGGTAAAAGTTATTGCATCTTAATGCTGATTTCTGATAATACAGATTAAATAGATATTTAGAAACAAGGAATAAAATTATAGAATTAGTGGGAACTTGAAATATCATTTAATTAAATTTTCTATGTTGTGAATGGGCCAGAGCTGCCACTCAAGTCTCAGTTCACAATCTGTCACCGCTGGGTTAAAGTGCGCAGCTTCATCTCATCAACATGAGGATGGAGCTCTGGTAAGTTTCCTTGTCACGGTGGATCACTTGATACCAGGAGTTCAAGACCAGCCTGGCCAACATGGTGAAACCCCGTCTCTACTAAAAAACTACAAAAACTAGCCAGGCTTGGTGGCACGCACCTGTAATCTCAGCTACTTGAAAGGCCGAGGCAGGAGAATCACTTGAACCCAGGAGGCGGAGGTTGCAGTGAGACGAGATCACGCCACTGCACTCCAGCCTGGGCAACAGAGCAAGACCCTATCTCAAAAAAAAAAAAAAAAAAAGTGTTTACTGAGCTTCTATTGTGCGTTGGGCATTGCCTGCTCTAGGGATGCAAAAAGGATAAGCATTCCAGCGCATTCGTAGTGTGTTCTTTGTACCCAAATTTATTCTTCCTGATTATGATGTTTTTCCCCAAGTTGTTCGTGTCATATAATGCCATAAATTGTTCTTCTTCACCTTCATGTTTGAAGTTTTATTTATATCTATGTAATGTATCTGTCTGTCTGTCTGTCTACCTATCTACTTACCTAACTGATAGAACTATTCAATTGGGTGTTCCCAGGAAGCACATGTAATTTCGTCCTTAAAATCAGCAACAGTCTTCCTGTTTCCTATTTACTTTGAGTAGAATTACCTGGTATTTTTTCTTCTTATCTAATTCCATTATAATGTTTTGCTGAAATATCGTGTTGGGGCAGTGTAAGTATGGTATTAATAAAATAATGTTTATGTGAATATGTACCTGTCTATTTATTTTGGAAATAGTGCCATCCTAAGATAAATCTGATTGCACACTAGAATTCTGTGGGAAGCTTTAGAAATACTTTTGCCTGCGTTCTAGTCTCAGATATTGTTGTTTTGTGGTGGGGTGTCAGGCATCAGAACTTTTTAAAACCTTCTAAGAATCAGAAATGCTGATATAAATAAGCTTGAAAAGGAAGACTATTATAAATGAATGTAAAAAAAATTCAAAATTTATCTAAAGGTTGAAGATAACTATAGAAAATCCATAAGAAAATATTTTAAAAATTGGTGACCTGAATGCCGTACCAAGAGTCAAAATAAATATAGCCATAAGAAAGTAAAGTTTGGGCTGGGTGTGGTGGCTTATGCCTGTAATCTCAGCACTTTGGGATGCCGAGGCGGGTGGATCACCTGAGGTCAGAAGTTTGAGACCAGCCTGGCCAACATGGTTAAACTTTGTCTCTACTAAAAATACAAAAATTAGCTGGGCGAGGTGGCAGGTGCCTGTAATCCCAGCTACTCAGGAGGCTGAGGCAGGAGAATCACTTGAACCTGGGAGGTGGAGGTTGAACCAAGATCGCGCCATTGCACTCCAGCTTGGGCAACAAGAGCGAAACTCTGGCTCAAAATAAGTAAATAAGTAAATAAATAAATAAATAAATAAAGTAAATTTTGGTCTAATTAATGTGGAAGACATCTATAATTATTAACTGACTTTTTCACTAACTGTTTCCTAAAATTCAGTGTTCTATAAATTATGGGATGGAAAGTCAGAACCAGCTTTGTTTTATAGAAGACAATTTATGTAGTACTGTTATTCATCATAAAGACAGTATATATTTGAGGTTAAATTTGAAGTAGTGTTTAATATTTGCAAGGTCAAGAAAAGTGGGTATATTTTAGCAGCATTAAAATAATTTGATTTGGCCAAAATCTACTTGAATTTGAACATATTACTAAAATTTGCGTCATTTTTTTCTGACTTTCTATTAAAAATACTCTGTAGAGAAAAATAAGGAATACTATAATTTATTTGCAGAGTTCAGCTGGCATTATCCATTAGAAATGAATGTAATTGTCCACTAACATTCTTATTTGATAGACAATAAAAATAATTTTCTCCTTCTGAACATTTCATGGGGAAGCGAGTCTTATTAATGAGAATAGCAACATGCAAGATGCGTGATTTTCTGATTGTAGGCAGAAAAAGTAGGCATGTAGATCCTTCTCTCTCATGAGGACAAAAACAAAAAACTTCTTTTCTGGAAACCTCAGTTTCCTCTTATGTGAAATTCTAAAGTTGTGGATTTTCCAATATAAGTTTTCTCAAATGCAAACATTTTGAACAAGTTAACGCTGTATTTACTCAGAAAAGAATAAGTTGGAATTGGGAAGAGAAAAGGAAAGTAATGCAGATGATGGAACAGCAAAGTGTTTTTTTGCAATGCCCTGTTAGAAGATAAAAAAGAAACAAGTCAATCCAGGTGAATCCTGAACATTTCTCTCCTGGGTCAGTCAGTGTGGAGAAACTGCTACTGTCAACGAGGGGCCGGCAGAGCCAGGGCAAGTGGCTTAGCCATGAACTCACGTGTTCTCTCATGGTGTCATTAGGGATAGTACTCAGACTAATAACCCTGAGCATCCCAGAGGAGGTGGGCCAACAGCTCTGAGGCTCCCCACAGCATGTGTGTAAGGATGCAACAGTGAAAATGATGTCAGAAAGATAGGCTGTCACTCTTTCCCAGGAAGCTTTGTCTATCAATTCCTCACTTTCCTGAATATTTCGCTTCTTGTGTCATTACTGTCTCCAAGCACTTTTACTATTAAAATTTTAAACATAGAGAAAAACTGAAAAAATTGTATAATAAGCACTCATTCACTGCTAGATTCTACCATCTCGTCATTTCTTGTTGAACTTAAAATATTATTTCTTGGAGATGGTAAATAGTGAATGAATATTTGCTAATTTTCTCCTAGTATGAATGTTAGATAGTGTTATTTGGAAGAAGAAAGTTTAAAAATTATAAATTGAAATAAAGGAGAAACTAATATAGAGAGAGCAAATGGCACTATCTGAAGCACTTGTGTAAATTTGTTAATGCAAAAAACCTGCATTCTTCGTAATGCAACCAAACAAAAGCGTATCATGTATGGAAAACTGAATTTATTATTGATATTTTAGCTTTTTCAAATTGTCTCTTTTTTAAAGATGAAAACCATGTAATAGTTTCAGCAATTTAGATAATAGATTGATCTCTTAATAGGTCATTAAACTTCCTTTGCATCTTGATGGTCAAAAAAATCATGAAAGCCATACTCGACTTTCCCCTGAATTTCCAGTTTGTCTAATGGCTAAAGGAGAGAAAGCAGAATCAAGAGTGCATAATACAGCTGGCCTTTCAGAGAAAGAAACAGAGAAGAATGCTTGTGCCTCAATGGATGAGGAAGGAGCTAAATCCACGGTACACTCTTCTCAGGGTTGGTTGACTTTTTTTCCCCAGCATTCTATTGCTAGTATTTCACGTCGTGTTGTATAAATTATATTATGAATGTAAGAAACTATCATTCTTTTAAATATGTTTGAATATTAGTTTTATATCACATTGTCTATTCCATATGTAAATATAAAATAACATCATTGAAACAAGTCTTTCTCCATGTCCTTATTGCTTTGAAAATTTTTTTGTTGTTCTTGTTAAGGGGCATAATTTGACTTCTGATGGTTCTTATTTTAGATTTCAATTTTCTTGCATGCTTACAAGACTGGTAACCAAAACTGGCTATGAAAGATAAAATATTTTCAGAAAAATAGTTGTCAATTAATATAGTTTATTTTATTGGCCTTTGTTTTCAAAGACTGGTTTCGTCAGGCAGTAAATAAGCAAATAAAGTGTTTTGAAATAGTCAATCTACAAAAATTCCAACTTACAGAATATATATGCTATTAGAGATTATTCTCCTTCTTATAAAAAGATTGTTGCATTTACCAGAAGATTCACAAGCTTCTTTAACAGGGTGTATCCTCTAGCAGTAAACATTCGTGTCAGTTAAAATAGCAGTTGATGGATTGGTATTAATTATAATAACAACAGCATGTAATAGCACTACCAGCATTGTACTAATGCTACAAGTATTACCAGTGATAAGAAGCCTTGTAATAAGTAATTTATTTTTATTTTTGAAATCACTAAATATTTTAAACATCTCATACAGAAAATAACATAGCAAACACCAGTAGCCAGTAGCCAGCTTTGCTGATTTTTACCATTTTGCTATATTACTTCCCATTTTTTCCATGAAAAAATAACATTTATCAGTGATTAATGCTCTCTGTGAACTGCTTCCTAATTCCATTCTCAGCCTTCTCAGATTTGTTATTGATCATTTCCATGTATATTTTAAAACATTTTCTACATATATATGGAATCACTAACAGTGTATATCTTTTCTATGTTTTTAAGCTTTGCATAAACATATCATACTTCACATCTGCTTCTGCAACTTTTATTTTCTGTCAACATTGTCTCTGATATTTATCTAACTATATCTGTCCATCTATTTCTAATTTACTAATTTTGTTGTATTGACTTCCTTTGCAGGATTATAACAAAATTTATTTATTTCTGTTATTGTAGTTGTTTCTAGTTATACTCTGTTGCAAACAAACCCACAATGACCAGTCTTGAACATGCTTTGCTTGGGCACATTGGTGGAAATTTCACTAGAGACTATATAACCCCAAAAGGAATGGCTGAATCACATGCACACACTTTCTAAATGTATAGACTAGTGACACTGCCACCCCTAGTGTCTCAGTTTACCCTCCTTACAGTTGTGTAAGAGAGTTGCTTTGGCTCACATTCTATCAACCCTTGTTGCTGTCAGATCAGTTTTGCCAATTCAATTGTCATGAAATAATATCTCTTTATTTTAACTAGGTTTTTTCTGGATACAAGTATATTAAAGCATTTTTGAAACTATGTATATTTCTGTTGACCGTTTGGGTATTATCTTGTGGGAACTGCCTGTTCCTATACTTTGTCCACTTTTTCTTTGGGCCATGTTTTGCCTCATCGACCTGTAAGAGTTCTGGGGCTTTGTTGCTGTTGTTGTTTTTAGGAGGGTGGTAGGGGACATTTATTTTCCGGTTCAACTTTTGATTGTTACTTATTATGCCATCTTTCTATGTTTAATTCATTAAAAACTGATTGGGTTAACTTGGTCATGGTACATTATCTTTTAATTTTAAATTTATTTCCTTTTGTTAAGGTTTTATTGAGCAGGTGATATATTCACATTGTTCAAAAGAAAACCTGCCTTGCCCTGCTGCTCCCCAGCAACCTAGTTCTTCTCCCTGAAGGAAACCGATGTACTACTCAATAGATAATTTTATGTATCTATAAGAAAATACACAAAACTACTACTACAATTTTGAAATACAAGTAACTCTATCATTGTATTATATATTTTTCTTGTCAATCCTAATGTTGATTATTAATATTAGCCATTGTTGTTTTTCCTTATTAGTCTTGCTTTTAATCTTTTCATTTATTTTTTTTCAGTATACAACTGACATTTACCTTCATTCAGGTTCTCCACTGATTGTTTATTTTCTATGTATTTATCCTCTTAACATTTTTATGTATCTTAACTTTTTATTTATCCACACATTGTGTAGATCAGAGAAAATCTACACATTGTAGATCAAAGAAAATTATGAATGGATCTGTCCATTGCTTCCTGTAATTTTGTCAGATAATGCTTTATACATTTTAAATCTGCTAAGCGCATACAAGTTTATAATTGTTATAGTTTGTAGGATGTTATAATTCTTTTCTACTTCTGTTTGTCTGTTAATACTTTTGAATTTATGTTCTATTTCATCTGATATGAATACTATGCACCTGAATTATTAATTTTTAGTATTTTCATGGCACACATTATTATACTACCCCTTATTTTTAAATTGTAACATTTTTCTGTAGTACAGTTTGGGCATGTATCAGTTAGTAGCATAAATCTGGATTTTATTTTCAAGACAAATTAAGGGGTACAAAAATACAATTTTAGATAGAAGGAATAAACATTAGTATTTGAGAATACAGTAGGAAAATTATAGTTAACAATAATTTATTGTATGTTCCAAAATAACTAGGATATCAGATCTGTAATATTCATAACACAGAGAAAAGATAAATGGTTGAGTTGATGGATATCCTTAATACCCCAATTTGATCATTAGCCATTGCAGAGAGGTATCAAAATACACATGTTACTTCCAAAATATGTAAAACTCACATATCCTAATTAAAAATAGAAGAAAACGCAAGTAAATAACATGTGCCATTTAAATAGGTAAGTTTAAAGTTTTGGAAATTACTCTTATTATTGTTATATTTGTACTTGTTGATGGCATCCAATTTTCACTTTAAATTTACCATCCTATTTCTTTGCTTTAAAAAGATTAATTTGTTTATGCCCTTCTGTCTGTATAATCTACAGATTTTATCCATTACTTTAGATGTTATCCTTAATTTCTCACTTACATATTTAACTATCAAACATCTTTAAAATTCTAAGCTCATTCCATATTTCCATTCTTTTCCTGGATGTGGCAAGGACTTTTAGCATGCCTTGCCCATTGAAAACACCTCTTCTTCCAATTGCTATTGTTGGCTATGGTTATTAAATACAACAGTTAGTATTTTTTACTCTTAATAGAAAATTAATTTAATGACATATTGATGCTTCATTATATTTTTAAGATAGCATGTCTTCACTCTGACTCCATTTTTCTTCTTGCTGAAATAAGTCTTTAGTAATTTGTTTAGAGTTTGGATCTCTCTTAGTCTTAGGGCAGGTCTACTATGAGTCATTTTGTATATCCGAAAGAGTCTATTATTTTCCCTCACTTTTGATAGATCATTTAGCCATGTATAGGATTCTAGGGTAGTAATACCTTTTCTTTACCATTTTCCACTGCCTTTTGTGTGTCTGCAGCTGGTCAGAAATCAGTGTTAACTGGGTAGCCCTTATAAAGGGGAGTGATGTATTTCCATTTCAATTTTAGATAGATCACTGAGAAATTTTAGGAGGATTTATTTGAGCAGAGCATGTCTAAAACCAGAACAGGTCAGAAAAGCTTACAGTAGTCCAAGCAAAAGATGGGGGCCTCAATTAGGGCAGAGATAATAAAGTTAGAGAAGAGAATGAACATTCATAAAGTGTTAAAGAAGGGCAATAGAATGGCCATAAACATGATGTTGTTGATTGATTGAATATGGATGGTGGAGGATAACAAAAGTTGATTCCTAAACTTTGAACACAATAGATATGGATATCAACCAGCAGATAATAGGAACTATAGGAAGAGGAATAAGAGTAGAGGAAAACCAGAAGCTTGATTTTGGATCTGCAGAGTTTGATATTTCTATATTATATCCAAATAAAAATGTTGAAGGGGGCTGGGTGTGGTGACTCACGCCTGTAATTCCAGCACTTTGGGAGGCCAAGGCGGGTGACTCACTTGAGCTCAGGAGTTTGAGACCAGTCTGGGCAGCATGACGAAACCCTATCTCTACTAAAAATACAAAAAATTAGCCGGGCGTGGTGGCGGGTGACTGTAATCCCAGATATGCAGGAGGCTGAGGCACGAGAATAGCTTGAACCCGGGAAGCGGAGGTTGCAGTGAGCTGAGATTGCGCCACTGCACTGCAGCCTGGGTGACAGAGTGAGACTCCATTTCAAAAAACAAAAAGAAATGTTCAAGAGATCATTGGGAAATGGACGTGAAGCTCAGGAGGGAGATGGAGAATGGGGAGGGAGTATATGTTCATTAGGGCCATGTGAACACAGAGACTGTAGCTGAAACTGCTAAGTGGTTGAGTTTAACCAGAAAGAATGTGTAGAGGGATAGGCGTGTTGAGTTGAGAACACAGATCAGGGAAACGGCAATATTTCAGGAGAAGAATAACAGATCCCTACCATGGAGCCATAATGGCCAGACACAATGCCTACACGATTCAACCTCCCAGGTGGCATCTGTCTTCCTGTCTTCTGCTTATCAGCTTCATAGAAGGCAGTAAATACTTCTCAAGTTGTTACTGGGGTTCTCCAAGTCCCTTAGAGATTATGCCTTCTTGGACCAAGTACAACTCTCTGCCAGGCTCAAGTATTAGTAACCCCTGCTTTCCTAAGGGCAGGTCTACTATGAGGCCTGGGCTTCCGTATACACACCTGACCTGCTTTCTGGGGAGTAAGCCAATATCATATCATAATTGATATGATATCCACCTCCACCTCCAGACAACTAAATATCAGTTTATAGAGTGATGCCTCCCTGGAAATATGTTGAAATTTTATACACAGAATACATATATATAAAATTATGTCACTGGCTTTAAACAAATATTTCTAAAGATAAATTAGAAATCAGATATATGCTGAAGCTATGTAACAAGCATCACAGTTATAAAGCAACTTGACCAAAGTGTATTGTTTCTCTCATGTTAGAACTAGGATTTGCGGCCAGAGAAGATAAGAAATGACTGACAACATGGTCTGGTTTTGGTGGGTAAAGTGTGGAGCTAGCGATCCTCAAAATCACAACTTGCAGCTGGCTTTAAGCATTTATTTTTTATGTTTTTGAGACAGAGTTTCACTCTTGTTGCCTAGGCTGGAGAGCAATGGCGCAATCTCGGCTCACTACAGCCTCCAGCTCCTGGATTCAAGCGATTCTCCTGCCTCAGCCTCCAGAGTAGCTGGAATTACAGGTGCACACCACCAAACCCAGCTAATTTTGTATTTTTAGTAGAGATGGAGTTACTCCATGTTGGTCAGGCTGGTCTTGAACCCCTGACCTCAGGTGATCCACCCACCTCGGCCTCACAAATTGCTGGGATTACAGGCGTGAGTCACTGCTCTCAGCCTTAAGTATTTTTCATTGTGAGATTTAATAGGCTCAATGCTTTAATTTTTAAATTTTAAATACCACTATCCAAGGTAGGTATCAATGAGTGTGTCGGTGTACTTAGTGTGGATAGAAGGAAGGTAAGAGGTGCGGCATAAAATAAGCCTAAGGCTCTGGCAGTCTGAAAAAGAGCAGAGAGTGTCATGAAAGGGGCCCCTTGGGAGGCCGAGGTGGGCAGATCACTTGAGCCCAGGAGTTCAAGACCAGCCTGGGCAACATGGCAAAACCCCGTCTCTACAAAAAATACAAAAATTTGCTAGGTTTGGTGGTGCACGCCTGTAGTCCCAGCTACTTGTGGGGATCGCCTGAACCCAGGAAGTCGAGGCTGCAGTGGGCTGAGATCACACCACTGCACTCCAGCCTGGGTGACAAAGTGAGACCCTGTCTCATAAAAAGGGAGGATGGGTTCCCAAAGCACAGACCAGCCAGTGTCAGATGTAGCCTCATTCCGAATTCCTTTGTGGGGCAGTTACGTGGAGTATGTTCATGGACACTGTGGGTAATTCTCATTCAGTTGTCTCTACAGGAGAATCACTTTTACACCATTCCTGTATGTGGAATTAGATTAGTCAGGCCTTCCAACCTGAGGGCCTGCGATGCCCTTGTTCTGTGAAAACAAATTACTTTAACATTAGCGTCTCATCTGTGCAACCTGGGAATCTGAGACACAGAAAGGGAAGGAACGGACGAAGCCCTTGCTGATGGTTGAAGATCATCTTCCTAAGATAAAATTAATAATTCACAAAATACAAAAGGAATGATTGTGATTTCATTAGATAAAACCCTAGAAAACCATTGACTTTTTTTGCTCAAATATCAAGTTCAAAAGTCAACTGTAAAGCCACCACATGAGACACTGTAAAATACATGTATTTGCAAAGTAGGTTTCTTTTTTTTTCTTTTTCTTTCCCAGTGTTTTTTGCATTAAATATGGAGCTAAATATTCTTACTTTAGAATTTTTAACTTTTGGGAAAGTGAGTTTGACTTAACTAATAAACTGTCAGTGTTATTGATGTTTTAACCTAGTGTTAGGATAAAACAGAAGACAACAGCCAATTACTCTTGGACCATTTTTGCTTTCTAGTTTTTCCTTGGAGTAACGAGGGCTGTATTTTCCACACCTACTGCACTGAGCTATAAACTTGACTTTTAGAATGCTGTTCCCAGTTCCCCTAAAAGGAGGACAGGTAGCACTCCAGAAAGCATGAACACCCGCGTGTTCAATCTGAGAATACTGTATACCACGAGAGGAAAAATGTTTTCTGCTTCAGGAAAATGCTTTAGAAAAAAAAAAAGATTGTTCATTTGCTCTGCTCCGAGCATGGAGACTTATTCAAGTCTCACATTCAAAGACTGCAGAGGCTCCTTCTACTGTTATTCTAAACAAATTTACAGAAAACAGAACACAAAAAGCTCTTCAAATACATGTCTTTACTATTGCTTATATTTATTTATTTTTCTTGGAAGCATATTATTAGCCGTTAATATTCCCCATGGGTTTGTTTTCCAATATATCAGGGCTGTGATACAGTATGCTGTTTCTGCCACTGATACGTTGCTAAGAGATTTAATAATGGGTAAACAAACACAACATGTGGTAATTCATTTCAAATTAAAAGTTTATTAAACTCTGGCTTGATGACTTTCTGGCTATTTACAATTAAAGGAGCAAAGCTTAGGGAAGGGGTGACCACGTGGTGTGTTTATGGCTGCAGCGTTTCTATATGAAAAATGTGTTTATGGTCTTTCACAAGCTGTCCACATTGATAGGCTCCATATGTAATCTGTTGAGTCAGCTACTGTCCTAGAATCATGAAAAAATATCTTTAATGCTCATTTGCAGGCACACATGTGTGTGCACACACATGCACACCCATGTGCACTCACATACACATACTACAGGATTCCAGACTTAATCCTGTGGTTAATGTTTTAAGTGGTGGTCAACCTTGCAAATAGGTGGATATCAGAGGCCTGAAAATATTTATGAAAGGCCAGAAGAAGAGACTCATGATATAACTTTTGGATTATCGCCGTTTTTAGGCTGTTTTACTTTTTAGGAGTCAGTCTAGGCAAACATTTCACACACCTGATAATTTTGTTTTGAATATGCCTATATTCAATGGCAGTATCTCTGGCAGTATCTATATCTGTTTTGTGATGCCGAATTCAATTCAGAATTTTGTTGTGCAACCACAAGAGCAAATCAAGCTGCCAAATGCTATAGAATTAAAAATCAAAGCAACACCCAGCCCTTGGCCTTCAAAGGCTTACTTGAGCCCAAGCCTGCTCCACCGTGAGATATGCATGTGTCCACATATCCAAGAGATGACGAGAAGGCCCACCAGCACTCCATTTACATAAGGGGCCCGCAAGCCTTCTCAGAGAGAATTCAGACTTGGAGAAGAATTGAAGCAGATGCAATTGGCTAGAGACTCAGTTGCTAGGTGAGGGGGCGATTATGGGAAACGTAGAATGTCTAGGAATCACATTTGTTCTTTAGCCCAGTCATCTCACAGTGGAATTCCTAGGGAGAGGGAGGAGTGCTTGGAAACACTCCCCAAACTGCTAAAAAGAGAACCATTTCATTGAAATTCTGTCAGACACAGAACAGTATATTATAGTATATACTCTCCTCTGAGACAATTAGGCATGCTATATACAAATACAGTGGTCTTGCCTTACCCAATTTCAATTTCTGAGATTTCAGTTACCTGTGGTCAATTATGGTCCAAAAATAGTACAGTACAATAAGATATTTTGAGAAAGAGAAAGACCACATTCACATAACTTTTATTACAGCATACTGATACATTTGTTGTATTTTATTATTAGTTATGGTTGTTAATTTTTTGCTGTGACTATAAATTAAACTATCATGGATATGTATGGATAGGAAAAAGTACAGTATATACAGAGTTTGATACTATGTGCAGTTTCAGATACCCACTAGGGATCCTGGAACTTACCCATCATGAATAAGAGGGAACGGCTCTGTGTTCTATGTGCAGCAATGTTGTAATTCAGGGCGTTACGGAGCCACTACGAGAAAGTATATGTGGATGGAAATTAGTGGTTCATGGGCTCATGTGAGCATGTAAGTGGACTCCTGGAAATAAATGAGTGAGCTTTTGAAGTCAATTGAAATTGATCAGAACTTTTAATATAACCCCATTTTTAATCCTGTACTGATGCGATCTGAGGACATATGTGTTAGTTTCACAATCTTGTCCTGAGGCTAGAAGGATAGTTTAGAGTTCAAAAGGCAAGCATAGTTGGGAATTATCTGGGGATAAAAGGAAAACCATCAGCTAAGTTAAGAAGTCACATAGTATAAGTTGTATTTGAGGAACTATAAGGAACCACTGGGCTCTGGTATACAAATTGGGATGGATTTGGGCAAGGATCATTTTAGGGCAAGAAATCCAGTGAGAAGGACATGAGATGGTAAGGACCTGAAGCAGAGCACTGCTGTGGGATGCACTCAAGAGACATGATAAAATTGCATTAACAGGAATTGGAAAGTGAAGAGTTGTGTCATAAGCAAAGATGTGAAGCTCGTAGGCAAGACTATTTGTATCCCAGGTTTCCAGGAAACTAGCCTTGCCCTTTTTGGAGATAAGAAACCCAAAGGAACAGGTATCAGATTAAAGTTAACAGTTACTTTTGGACAAACTGAATTTAAGGTGTTAGGGGAAATTAAGAAGACAATGACTTGCTTGGAGTTGAAAAGATAAATTTAAAGCTCAGAAGTAACATATGGATGTCATCCTGATATGCAGGCTAGAGCCACAGGAATGAATGAGTTTACCAAGGAAGAAAAGAGTAGACCTAAGAGTAGGACATTCTTAATTGAAGAGACAGGTAAAAGAAAAGACGCAGGAAATTGCAAAAGAACAATCTGAAAAAGCAGAAGTAGGAGGTCAGACTTTGTGGAGACCAGGGAGCTTTAAGTTTCAAGAAGGAAGAGAGTGGTCACATCAGTAAGATAAACTGTTACAGCACTAATCAGACCTGATGTGCATAGGAATCACCCAGAGATCTTGCTAAATGGAAAATTCAAATTCATCAAGTTTGAGGTGGGCATTAATTCTGTAGGTCCCGTGTGATGCATATGGCACTGGTCTGTGAACCTCACTTTGCTTTAGATTACCAGGATAAAAATGAAAAGACAGTTGCCTAGAGCTGCTTCCGAAGGTACCAGCTCTATCTGTTCCCACTTCCACTTACTGGTTTAAGTCTTAAAAAATTCTTCATAGAGAGATTACAATTGCAAGAAAGGAGTCTTTGTTTTGCTTATTTATGTATCCCAGGGTATACAAGACACATAAATCTATGATGTCCCAAATCATAGCTTTTCAGTAAACATTTGCAGAATGAATAAATGAATATAGCTCTGAGTACCAACTAGGATCAGAACTCTTTTCTATGGAAAGTAGTCAAGTAGGCAGTTTATTTATTGCGTTTTAAAATTAAAATACAGTAAAATGGACTTTTTCAAAGTGTATCCAATTCTACGTACAAATACAGATTTGCGTAATCACTACCACAATAAGAATAAAGAAATATACTCTCCTCTGGGACAATTAGGCATGCTATATTGCCACCCCCCAACTCTTCAAAAAAACTCCTGTGTGCTGTGTTTTACAGGCACTTTCTTCCCTCCATCCATCCTAATCCCTGGCACTCACTGATCTGTTTGTCATTACCATAGTTTTGTCTTTTCAAAATTGGCATACTTGTCATTAGTTTTGACTTTTTAAATTGTCATACAGTGTGCAACCTGTATGCATACTGGTTGAGACTGGTTTCTTTCACTCAACATTGTTGAGTGGTACCCCTTTATATGGATGTACTGCAGTTTATCTCTTCCCTCACTCAAGGACATTTGCATTGTTTCAATTTTTGGTAATTATGAAGAGTTGCTATACATGCCCGTAGGCAAGTTTTTGTGTGAATATAGTATTTACTTCTTCAGAATACATACCTATGAGTGCGATTGCTAGATTGTATTGTATGTGTATATTTAACTTTTTAGAAACTGCCTGTTTTACAAAGTGACTGTATCATTTTTCATTTCCACCAGTAACATGGGAATTTCAGTTGCTCTGCATCCTTATCAACACTTAGTATTGTCAGTCTTTTAAAAGTCCCTCTAATTTGTGTGTAGTGGCATCTCATGATTTCAATTTAGATTTCCTTAATGACTAATGTACTTATTTACCACATATCCTCTTTAGTAAAGTATCGGTTCAAGTCTTTTGCCCATTCTTTTAATTGAATGGTTTATTTATTTGTTTTTCACTGTTGAATTTTGAGAGTTCTTATCCCTTCTGGATACAGATACTTTTTGCAAATACTTTCTGTCTGAAATTTATCTGTTTATTTTCTTAATATTTTCTTTCACATAGCAAATGTTTTGAATTTTGATGAAGTTCATTCAATTTGTAATTTTTTAAATGGATTGTACTTTTGAGGTCATGTCTTTGAACCCTTTGCCTACACTCCAGTTCACAAGATTTTCTCTTACATTTTATTTGGAAAGTTCTGTAGTTTTGTACTCTACATTTAATCCAACGATCCATTTGGAGTTAGTTTTTGAGTAAAGGGTGAAGTTAAGGTTGAAGGTTTTTTATTTGTTTTCACATATGAATGTCCAATTGTTCCAACAACATTTGTTGAAAACACTCTTTATCTATCGTTGAATTGCCTTTGCAGTTTTGTCAAAAATCAATTGGCCATGTACCAGTGGTTCAATTTCGGTGACTTATTTGGTGACCTGGTGAGAGGGCTCTGCCTAATATATACTGTTAGAGATATGATTGACATAAGCCAGTTTATCTGTAAGCCGTAAGGCAGAGGAGGAATGAAAAGATGATAAATTAATTATAGCTGCAGTGGGAGCCATAGAGGCACAGATGGAAGCAGCCAAAGTCCCTCCATACTGAAGCTCCGGAACAGGAAGCCATGGACAAACTGGACAGCAGAGCTTAGTTGGTATGCTCAGACAGTAAGAGACCTATTGTGTGACTTTGAATGGTTCTGTATCTGTGGTCAATTTTAGCCAAGTCTCAATATCATGTTTCCTGAAGGGCTGAGGTCACCATTCCCACATGTGTAAGATAAGGGAAGCAAGTTGCTCTCAGACACGATTAATGATCCCAAACCAGAGACACGTATTTTCAGTTAATAATTTGCCAGTCAATTGTTTCCCTGTTTCTATGGAAGAATCATTAATCTGGCATTTGAAAACAGCACATATGACTTTGCTTTTGACAGCTGGAGCTGAGTTTGTGGAGAAACTGTCTCAAATAATTTTCTATCATGTGTATCTCTAATTATTTTCAGATAGCTCTTAAGGAATGAGTACTTCTATAAAATATATCCAAGCTTTTAAGAATGTGAAATTGCCATTTCAGAATCACCATTTGGTGAAGTGTTGAGGCAATTTTTAGACTTTAACTATGGCATTTTTTCTCTTGAATGTCTTGGTTTTCAAGTAGCATAGGTGGATCTAAGTCCTTTATCTCAGTGTAAAATTGAGCCTCAGGGAACCACAGTATGTTTCAAAGTGATTAATCTGCATAAAAAGCTAATTACCTGCAATTTTAAATGCCTTTATTTAAGATATGGAAATGCATCAAAATATTTTAATTGACAGAAATGCTCAAAATATTTTAAAGCAATTTTAATCTTTATTAAAGCTTCCATTGCTCAAGGTAAATCCTTCCTCCCTCCCTCCCTTCCTTCCTTCCTTCCTTCCTTCCTTCCTTCCTTCCTCCTTCCCTCTCCTCCCTCCCTCCCTCCCTCCCTCCCTCCCTCCCTCCGCCCTCCTCTCCCTTCCCCTCCCTTGTCCTCCCCTCCCCTCTCCTTCCCTTCCCTTCCTTCTTGGCCATGAAGGTGTAACCTTGTAACTTCATTTACAAACTGCATGACTTCCAATAGCTGCAGCATTAAACTTCCTAAATTGGGGCTTAGCTGGGAAAATTTCTTTTTTGTTTATGAGATGGAGTCTTGCTCTATTGCTAGGCTGGAGTGCAGTGGTGTGATCTCAGCTCACTGCAACCTCCGCCTCCCGGGTTCAAATGATTCTCCTGCCTCAGTCTCCGAGTAGCGGGGACTACAGGCACACGCCACCACGTCCAGCTAATTTTTGTATTTTCAGTGGAGACAGGGTTTTGCCATGTTGGCCAAGATGGTCTCGATCTCTTGACTTCTTGATCGGCCCACCTCGGCCCCGTAAAATGCCGGGATTACAGGCATCAGCCACTGCACCCGCCCAGCCTAGCTGGGAAATTTTCACACAAACGTTAATTGGAGGTGTAGTGAGTATTTGTACCATTAACAGATTTCTTTTAAACATGATTATAATTTGTTTTAATCTTTGGCTTATTTTGTGAGGTTCTTCACCATCCTTCACAGCTCATTACAACAATGGTTTTTTGTTTGATCCATTTCAATCTCAAAGTCATTTCTGAAAACTGCTGGAATTGAAAAAGCTTTAAACAGTCATGCAGGTCTTTAATTGTAAATTAGTTTTGACAGGACTATGATGCAGAGGCCTGCCTGGTTCCAAAGTGATGCTAGCTGACAACTCCTGCCTGCTCCGGGAGCAAAGGAACATGTGGAAGGAATTGTTCTTTTACATTTCACAGCTGGTCATTTCCTCTGCAGGGCAGCCCCTGACCCCTCTGAGAGAGTCTGACACCCAGAAGGGAAGTGTTCCCACTGATGTAAAGGAAGTGGAGAACCAGTTTGGCGCTAAGAAAAAAGGGAGGAGGGTGTGCTGAAAAGATCTGGGGGGACAGAGAGACGAGACGGGCTTAAAACGTTTCCAGCAGGTTCGAATCTTTGCTTCATTGTTTCTTTTCATGAAGGAAGACCAAAAATGTGTTTATTTGGAAGAGCCCAAAACATTCTGAGTTTTCTTAAAGCTATGTTTTAAATTTTCTTTTTTTTTAAGTGGAAGAGGCAACAAAAATGAAGTTGTCACATGTGAGTGATCTAAATCGAGGTTTGAGGAAAATTTACAAATATCTGTTTGCTGATCTACTCCAATACACTGGTGTGTGAGATATGTTTCCAATTACGGCATGTGTGTGGATTAGATCAACAACATCAGATTGCAACTTGTGTTTTCAGGACATTTCACATTCTCAACATGTTATTTGGTCTTATATATTCATCACAGTCCATTTATCCTCTGTGTTTTTGCAATTAAACAGTGCAGTAAGAAAACATAAGAGGGCAATTAGATTGTATTATTATTCAAACAGGTTTGCCATTTTTTTCAGTGAGTCAACATAGACCATTTCAAAAGTCAAATGATCAATCTTTTGGCAGCCACCAATGAAGTCATTTTCAAAGGTACTTTTTCTTCTTCTTCTCCTTCTTCCTTTTCCTTCTCCTCCTCCTCCTCCTCCTCTTCTTCTTCTTCTTCTTCCTCCTCCTCCTCCTCTTCTTCATGCTTGAAACCCTTTTTCAGATCACATACTTTTCTGAGTGCACTCTTTAAAGCAGGGAAAGTGAACGCTTACTTTCTCCCTGCCCTCCCACAGCCCTAATCCCATTTTGTGAATATGTGTGTGTATGTGTTCTTTAATCTATTGTGGTAGATATGTTAACGAATGCAAACATGCCATGTATAATCAGCAGTCATTCATCAGAATGAACTGTTCATGATAATAGTCCTATTTTTCTTTGGCCAATTTCTCTCATTTAATCTGTGGATATTCAATGCCTCAGAATTAGACAAATGTCTTTGCAAAAGTATGGTGCAGAAGTGAATATTGGCAACAGAGAATATTGTAGTTCTTGACTCAGTATGATCCACTGCAATTGACCTAACAGGTTGGGAAAATTAGAGCACTTCTAACTGGCCTGAGGAGCAGTGGTTTAGGAGGGAAGAGTTAATGTGGAGCTATGACAAGACACACTTAACTTTGGTCTCACTATTCAATCTGGACATTCCCAGAAGCATTCATAGCTAAATGCACAGTCTGAATAAGTTGGAAATAAGGAACTACAGGAATAAAAATATACTTTTAGTCAATTTTTACTAACATGAGCTATGATGAAAGAAACCATGATTGGCTGGTGATAATATACTCTTTTGACGTGATAAAGTAGCAACCTATCTGACTTGGCTTTACAATTGCTTCAGTTTATATGCTTCAGTTTTATTATGGACTCTTTGTTGTATGTTCATAGCAGGTAGCATCTAATTGGCTCAGTACTGTCTTTTTCAAATTGATGAAACTACAAGAGGGAGTGAAAAATAAATGAAATTGTGAGACCTTTTGCACAAATAAATGGGCTCATTAACGCTTTCTAAACATGTGGCTGGCTTTGGACACTTGAATGGTATGACCGACTTCTCCCTCTTCCAGTATCTGACTTAGAAGCATGCAATTGACTTTGCTCAATGTGGAAATAATTGAAATCAAGATTGGCAGAAAGAGACACTATTGTGTCCAGAATGATCCACTCAATATGATTGGAGGTATCATATGCAATAGGAAATCCAAATTAGAAAACTAGGATTTTGAATGTGTTAAATTTGGCATCCTTTGGCATGAGGTAGGAGAAAAATCAGCCTCTCTTTTGAAATTATAATAATTATCTTAGAGAAACAAATCTGTTCTTGAATGATGGCGCCCTGGCAATCATGCATGTGAGAAGTTCATTATTTGTATCACTAATATATGACCCATTGTCCTTGAGTAGTTTATTACTAGAAGCCAAACATTTGACCCGCTTTCATTTGCAAAGCCATAGCTATTTTTTTGTTGTCGTTGAGATAATTTGCTGTAATTAGTGAAATGGGCGTAGGATTTTAATTATTTCCTCAGAATCTTGAGCCTTTAGATTCTTGTAAGGTATTATGTTGGTGCAAAGGTAATGGCAGTTTTTGCCATTACTTTCAATAGTAATTACCGCCATTACCTTTGCACCAATCTAATAGAAACTTCAGAAAAAAAAATCTTACAACATGTCTGCTTAGAAATAAAGGCATGGGAATTATGAGACTAACTTTAAAGATACCAGTGGTTCTCATAGTTAAGACGAAAAGGTTGTGAAAGCATAATTTAGTGAAAAACAGTACAGAAACCTAAAACATGAATTGTTCTCCTTTATTCTAATTCATGCTTTCTCTCCAAACAGATTCTTATTAGTTCGTTTCTCTATAGTTAGAATGACATTTTTTTTTTTGATCAGCAAGTGCATCTTCACCGACATTAAAGTATTTTCTTTTGAACCATAATGAATAGTACATTCTTCTGCCTTCACCTAGGCTTTCAATGAAACATCTTTAATTTTCTTTCTCAGATTTTCAGACATCAGGTGTCATGTGTGGGGCTAATTTTCATGAAATAAAGTTTTAACCAAGTGTGGTGAACTGGTTGTTGGGAAGACCAGGAATTCATCATCTTAGTACTTTTTTTTTTTCTCGGTAACACCTGTCATATGGGTTAAAACCTATAGTTGTTGATTATGAGTTTGCAAACATTTTCTCCCAATCTGTCACTTGCATTTTCATCTTCTTAACAGGGTCTTTCACAGAGCAAAGATGTTTAATTTTAATTAAGTCCAGTTTATCAATTTCTCATTTTATGGATCATGCTTTAGGGGTCAATCTACGAACTTTTTGCCTCACCCTAGATCCTAAAGATTTTCTCTTACTTTTTTTTTCTAAATGAAAATCAATTTTTAGTTATATTTAATGTAGCTACGAAGGTTTTAGTCAATTTATTTTTCCTTTGGATGCCAAATTCCTCCAGCACCATTTGTTAAAAGGTTATCTTTCTGCTATTGAATTACTCTTACACCTTTCTTAAAAACCAGCAGTTGGGCATATTTTTGTGGAATTATTTCTAGCTTCTCTATTCTCTTCTCTTCATTATGTGTCTGTGCCTATGCCAATGTCACACAGGCTTGATTTATTGTAGCTATATGTAGTGAAACTTGATATCTGATAATTTCTCCCATTTATTTTTCTTTTACAAGATTTCTTTAACCGTTCTAAAACCTGTGCCTTTGCATATACATTTTGAAAAGCTTGTCTGTATCTATTTTTAAAAACCACACTGGGATTTTGGTAGGACTTTCATTAAATTTACGAAATAATTTAGGGAGAAGCAACATCTTTACTATGTTGAACCTTCCAATCCATGAACATGATATGTCTTCCCATTTATTTGGATCTTATATGATATCTCTTATCAGAATTTTGCCATTTTGAGCACAAATATCCTGTACATGTTCTGTTAAGCTTATTCATAAGTATTTCATTATCAGTGGAACAATTGTAAAGGGTATTGACTGTTTTATTTTGTTTTCTGCAGGTTTATTGCTAGCATATAGAACTGTGATTGGTTTTTGTGTGTTGATTTTGTATCCTGCAACCTTGCCAAAGTCACGTATTGGTCCTTTGAAATTTTTGGCTAGATTCCTTGAAAATTTTCTATGTAGACAATCACATCATCTGCCAATAGCAGTAGATTTATTGTTTTTCTTTCTAACCTGTATATCTTTTACTTCTTCTTCTTGCCTGATTGTAGTTGTTAGAAGTTCCAGTACTGTGTTGAATATCAGGAGTGTGTGTAGACATGCTCGTCTTATTCTTGATCTTTGGAGGAAAGCATTCAGTCTTTTAGCACTACATACAATAGCTGTAAGTTTTTTGGAGATGCTTTTTATTAACTTGAGGTGTTAATAGTTACCTTCTATTTCTGTTATCATACATGGATGTTGTATTTTTATCAAATTTCACTTTGTTTTAATAGATACAATCCTGTGATTTATCTTCTTTAGACTATTGATATGGCAGATTCAAATAATTGATTCATCTTCTTTTATACTTGGAATAAATCCCACTTGGTCATAGTGTATCATTATTTTCATACATTGTTGAATTCAATTTGCTAATTTTTTGTTAAGGATTTTTGTGTCTAATCTTCTGGGAGATATTGATCTGTGGTTTTGCTCTTTATGTCCTCTCTTTGTCGGGTTTTGGTGTCAGGGTTATAATGGCCTCATGAGTTAGGAATTGTTCCCTCCTATATTTTCTAGAAAAGATTGTGTAAAATTGATGTTTACTCTTCTGGAATTGTTTGGTAAAACTGTCTAGGGAAACTATCTGGATGTAGGGTTTTAACGTTACAAATTCAATGTATTTAATAGTTAAGGCACTATTCAGGTTATCTATTTCATGTTGGCGAAGTATTGGTAGTTTGGAGTATTTGAGGAATTGGTCCATCTCTTCTAAGTTGTTGAGTCTAAGAGCATAAAACTTCTCAAGGTATTCCTTTATTTCATAATGGCTCCAGTATCTGTAACGATATCCCATTTTATTCCTGATATTGGTGATTTGTATCTTCTTTCTTTTTATCTTTGTCAGTCTTGCTGGAAATTTATCAGTCTTACTGATTTTTTTGAAGAATCGGCTTTAAGTTTCATTGATTTTATTTTACTTTTCCTCTTTTCAATTGCATTAGTTTTTGTTCTTGTAACTATTATTTTCTTTCTTTTACTTACTTTGGATTCATTTTGTTCTTTTTCTAGGCTCTTGAGGTGAGGCTATAGATTATTGATTTTCTTCTTTTCTGATGTAAGCATTTAGTGCTATGAATTTTTCTCTCAACATTGCTTTAGCTACATCCCATTAAAGTTGCTATGTTGCAGGAGAATTGCTTGAACCCAGGAGGCGGAGGTTGCAGTGAGCTAAGATTGTGCCACTGCACTCCAGCCTGGCAACAGAGCAAGACTCTGTCTCAAAAAAAAAAAAAAAAAAGTTGATTTAAAAAAAGTTTTATGTTGTATGTTCATTTTATTTAGTTCAAACTTTATTTTACTTTCTTTGAGACTTCCTTTTGACCTACAGATTTCTTAGAAGTACATTGATTAATTTCCAGGAGTTTAAAAATTTTTCTCGTCTTTGTGTTATGGAATTCTAGTTCAATTTAATTATGGTCATGGAACATATTCGGTATGATTTTAATTCTTTTTAAATTCATTGAAGTTTGTTTGTAGTGCAGGTATGACATTTGTGAATAATCCTTGGGGACTTGAGAAAATATGTGTATTTGCTGTTGTTGAGTGGAGTGTTTTACATATGTGTGTGTGTATGTGTGTATCTATTAATCTCTTTCTCATATTATGTTCGATGATTGTATTGTTCAAATCTTCTATATTATTGCTAGTTTTTTTGTCTAGTACCTGTATCATTTGATGAAAGGGGAATGTTGAAATCCTTAACTAGAATTTGTAATTTTTCTATTCTTCTTTCATCAATATCATTCATTTTTGAGGCTCTGCTATTTGTGTGTAAGTATTTAAGATTGTTGTGTCTTACCTGTAGATTGATAATTTAATTATTATATACTACTCTGGTAATTTTCTTTGCTTTGAAGTCTATTTTATCTGGTATCAGTATAGTTAATCCTGTTTTTTAAAAATTAATGTTGGCATGGTGGTATATATTTTTTCATTTTTTTCTTCTGATCTGCCTGTTTCATTGAAATAATTAATGTTTGTTCTCTCATTGTTTCTCTTGTGTCTTAGTTTGTTTTTCCACTTTACTTGCCTTCTTGTGTACCACTTTAACACTTGTTAGAATTCCATCTTGATTTATTTATAGTTTTTGGGCATATCTCTTTTTGCAGCTTTCATAGTGGTTGCTCCAGGTATAACTGTATATACTTGTGACTTATC
Source organism: Rhinopithecus bieti (assembly GCF_001698545.2). NCBI lineage: Eukaryota > Metazoa > Chordata > Mammalia > Primates > Cercopithecidae > Rhinopithecus > Rhinopithecus bieti. Next base: position 805,591 of record NW_016814400.1, on the reverse strand, counting down.
ACAGTTGCCTGGTGTCAACATTTTACCACTTTGAATCAATTGTAGATACCTTACTTCCATTTCAGTTTCTTTACCTTTCCTACTTTTAAGCATTGTCTTGAGTGACAAGTGTTATAATTTTCACTCTGATTATCCAATATGATTTATAAAACTCATAAGGGACAGTGTAGAATACTGTATATCACAACACTTGATGCCCCTTTTATTTTGCTTTCTTTCTTCCAGATGCTCCAAGATTTCTCTGTTTATCATTTCCTTTCTGTTTGAGAAACTTTGTTTAACAATTTTTTAAGGGTAGGTCTGTTAGTGACACATTCTTTTAGTTTCCTTTCATCTTAGAATGTTTATTTCTCCATTCCTGAAGGACAGTCACTGGATATAAAATTTGTGGCTGATTTTTTTCTTTTTCTTTTTCTTTTTTCTGTAACTGAACGACGTTGTGCTATTTTGGGCTCCGTGATACAACTTGTGCTCCCAGGGCTCCCACTGTCCTCTGCTGGTGGTGCCTAAGAGGACAGAGTTTCCCTGGGTGTGGCCACCTGGTGCTTCTGGGTTAGGGAAGGCAGTCTCTGGCCTCAGGCTGGTCAGAGGCTTCCTGTGGGAAGGGAACATCACGCCCTGGGGTCTGTCCGGGGTTGGGGGCTAGGGAAGGGGTAGCATTAGGAGAAATACCTAATGTAGATGATGGGTTGATGGGTGCAGCAAACCACCATGGCACGTGTATACCTATGTAACAAACCTGCACGTTCTGCATGTGTATCCCAGAACTTAAAGTATAACTAAACAAAAAAAAAAAAGAGGCTTCCTGTGTCAGCACTTGCAATAGGCCACCATTTGCCTACCTGTTGTCTCTCAATGGGGGAGGAACTCTCAAGTAGTAGGGAAGGATAATGCTTTCCCTGGAGGCAAGGAGGCAGAGAAGTCCCACAGTTGCTGCGGGACTCGCCTAGTGTTGTCCTGGCAAATTCCCTTTGATGAAGGAATGAACATGCCAGCCTGGACCACTCTCTGCTGATAGGGAGAGGTCAGGAAATGTCAGGTCAGACTGGGGTCCTCTGTTGGTGGGGGAGCTTAGGATGCCCTGTCTTAAGTTGTTGCCCCAATTCTGGGGTCTCTCATTACTTTGCCTACCTCTTTCCACCTTTTGGAATTCTCCTTTGATGACCTCTTGGATTAATTCCAGGGCTTATTTTGGACTTAGTGGGGAAAACAAAGCAGAATTGAGTTTGCGCCATCTTTTTCCACCTGGAAACCTTCCTATGATTTTTTATTTTTTGTTTTACTAAGGGCCTTCCATCATTTTGAAAGTTTCTTAGCATTTTATTGAGGGATTGAGGGATCCAGAAGTTTAAAAAAAATAGTAACTGTGGTAAAATATAGATAACATAATATTTACCATTTCAACCATTTTTTTAGTGCACAGTTCAGTAGCGTTAAGTGGATTTACCATCATCCGTCTCCAGAATTTTTTTTTCATCTTGCAAAACTGAAACTCTGTACCTATTAAACAACTCCCCATTTTCCCGCTCCCAGCCTCCATAAGCTCTATGCTGCTTTCTACCTCTATGAATTTGCCTACTATAGGTCCGTCATGTAAGTGGAATCATACAGTATTTGGCTTATTTCACTTAGCATAATATTCAAGGAAGAAAGGAAGTTTTAAATTGGTAAATCTTGTTACTCGCTGAAGTGTTTTAAAGTAGATTTGTGAAGCAGAGTATAAAATTAGTAGCTAAGTTGAGATTTTTAAAACCTACTACATAGTATGAATGCAACAATGTTAGCTGTTACTATTACTTACTGCAGGTTTTTTTTTTTTTTTTTTTTTTTCCTGGAGTCTCCCTCTGTTGCCCAGGCTGGAGTGCAATGGTACAATCTCGGCTCACTGCTAGCTCCACCTCCCGGGTTCACGCCATTCTCCTGCCTCAGCCTCCCAAGGAGCTGGGACTACAGGCACCTGCCACCACGCCCCACTAATTTTTTGCATTTTTAGTAGAGACAGGGTTTCACCATGTTAGCCAGGTTCTCAGACATTAGCTGAGAATGTTATCAACTCATTACCTGCATTTGGGTAATTTCTAGGTTATTCACTGTTAATATCCCAATTTGATCTCCATCTCCTGACCTCGTGATCCACCCACCTCGGCCTCCCAAAGTGCTGGGATTACAGGCGTGAGCCACCGCACCCGGCCTCTGCAGGGTTTTATTATCCATGTTTCTTCTCTCTAGCATGAATAAAGCCTGCAGTGGGTTGTTGATTCACATTTCTGTTTTTGTTATTTTTTGTGCTATTTTTACTTTAAGAGCATCACCCTGCAGCCCTTATCTCAGTCTGCCTGTGGGAGATGTGCAAGGATAGACAGAGAGAACTCAGATGAGTCCAGATTCAATGGAGGAATGGAACCTGAATATGGGAGGCAGAGAGGCTTAAACTGAGATTTTCACTCTCATTTAATGTCCTGTGTCAAGTTCCTTAATCTCTGAGTCTTTGTTTCTCAGCTTTAAAGGTGAGATAATAGGTCCTGACATTATAAAATATTGGTAAATTACTAATATTTACTAATATAATATGCAACGACATTAATAATTTATAATATCAATTAATATCAATGATATGATTGTATTATATATTAGTAAATTATTAATATNAGCATCACCCTGCAGCCCTTATCTCAGTCTGCCTGTGGGAGATGTGCAAGGATAGACAGAGAGAACTCAGATGAGTCCAGATTCAATGGAGGAATGGAACCTGAATATGGGAGGCAGAGAGGCTTAAACTGAGATTTTCACTCTCATTTAATGTCCTGTGTCAAGTTCCTTAATCTCTGAGTCTTTGTTTCTCAGCTTTAAAGGTGAGATAATAGGTCCTGACATTATAAAATATTGGTAAATTACTAATATTTACTAATATAATATGCAACGACATTAATAATTTATAATATCAATTAATATCAATGATATGATTGTATTATATATTAGTAAATTATTAATATTATATATTATAAATTATTATCATTACGTAATATATTAGTAAATATTAGTAATTTACCAATATTATATAATGTCAGGGCCTGTCATCTGCCCTTTCTTGGTGAAGAAGCAAAGACTCAGAGATTATATCATATAATATTCGTATTACATTTTTGTAAAGTTTTGTACACCTGGTAGGTGCTCACAAAATCATCATTGTGTTACTGAGTTGACTCTCATAATGGCAGACACACAATTGCGTGTGTCTACACTCTGTTTCACTGTGGTGAAACGACTCGGTCTATCTCTTCATGTAATTTTCTCTTAACAATAGGAACTTAGTAGTAGGTAAAATAATGTATTTTTCCAAATAGCTTTGGATGTTCTAAGTTTAGTGAAAGTGTTAATTGATGATAACCAGGGAAAGCTCATGAGCAGCATATTAAAATTTCTGCATTCTTTTATTGTGCTTAAGATGGAGAGTTTAATATTTTTGAGAATCAGAAAAAAAGCTGACTTTCATAAAAGGATAGAATCTTAAGTATGGCAGAAATGGATGACATTTAAAGATTATTCTTGAGAAGAATAATGAAGTATATTCTTGCTCTTACATTATAATCATATTTTATTAGGTAAGATATACATGTAGGAATCTATTTTTATCTTAAGAATGCAGGCCAAGCACGGTGGCTCACGCCTGTAATCCCAGCACTTTGGGAGGCTGAGACAGGTGGATCACGAGGTCAGGAGATCGAGACCATCCTGGCTAACACAGTGAAATCCTGTCTCTACCAAAAATACAAAAAAAAAATTAGCCGGGCATGGTGGCGGGCACCTGTAGTCCCAGCTACTTGGGAGACTGAGGGAGGAGAATGGCGAGAACCCGGGAAGTGGAGCTTGCAGTGAGCCGAGATCGCGCCACTGCACTCCAGCAGTCCATCTCCAAAACGGAGACTCCGTCTCCAAAAAAAAAAAAAAAAAAAAAGAATGTAAAATATTCAGAGATTGCAACTAGATTGGGATGATGACAAAAAACTATTTACAGGCAATAAAGTTAATCAAAATAAATTAAATAAGTAACATATGCAAAAGTTTTTATCAACTGGAAAATATTTTATAAATATAATGCATTATTCTCAATCAAATAACTGCTGGAATTCATAAATAGCACCAAAGTGTGACATAGGCTGTGGACCAATGTGGAAAGATCTATCCAACCACTCAGCCAGTCAGTGGTTTGGACAGGGTGAATGTAGGGATGGTTTTCTTGCATTCCTGCTGCCAACTATATTAAAATGTCCCCCAAATATTAAACCACTAAGTTTCTTCACATATCTAGAAAACCAGTTCATAAAATACTAGGTAATCCTACCTTTTAGTAAACATCCTAGGCTTTGGAGATAATAATCCTGGCCAAACCTAAGCTCCATTTTCATAAAACTTGCCCTTTGTCAACAGTTACATTTTTGAAGATCAATTTGTTCATCTGTACTTCCCAAGATGAAAAGAGAATTTCTTGTTTCTTGCCATTATGACAAACATTTATCTACTTATGTTGGCAGCATCCATGAACTGTTCATAGGTTCAAACCGTGCCACTAGCTGAGAACGTTATCAACTCATTACCTGCATTTGGGTAATTTCTAGGTTATTCACTGTTAATATCCCAATTTGATACTTAGCTATAGTTTTGAATGTGGTTAGAACATTTTTTTCTTAACTGGAAACTAGATTTTTAAAAGTCACATTTCATTAAAAAAAGTTAAGCATTGATTTCTCATGTAGATAAACTCCTTAATACTAAGATTTTTTTCTATGGTTACAATCATGGTCATTGCAACATGTTAGTTATTGAGAATTTGTAGTTTGGTGCTTATTTTGGCCTTTAAACTGTTCATTTGTACTGTGAACTAGATTATGTGCTTCTAACTGTCAGTTAGCTGAATGCATTTCAAGTCAATTTACTAAAATAGTCACTGTTAAGCGGTATATTTGGACAGAGTTGACACCTTTGACATTTTCTAAAATGGCAAAAATAACTGTATTTAAGGGTATGATTTATGAATGCTGTGTGCCTCCAGAACTTCTATTTGATTATAGTTTTCAGGTTAGCTGCTGAAACTCTTTCCATAAACTGCTGAAAGGGCACCTAATTAGTGCTGTGTGATCAGATATTTAACACAGATGGACACACACAAACACAGAAAACCATAATATCGATCCCCAAAACAATGACCCTCTTGTTGCTTCTTAGAATTGCCTTTGTCTCACGAGAATGGAACAGTTGGGACCACAGTAGAAGCAGAGTAAGGAAGAAGTAAGATTGATAGCATGAAACGGCCTTTATGAAACACATACTCATGGGTATAAATAAGAAAAGCAACTTGCAATGATTAGAAAGTATTTTGAATCCTTAGTTGTCTTTTAGATTGCTGGCCTCTATTAAAAACTTCTTAAAATAATAGATAGGTTTAATTCCTCAAGCAAAAGAAAAATTATATCATTTTAAAGATTTTCCATATTTATTATATAGATGTGACTTGACTATGGGAAAAAAGAGCAAATTCTCATGTATTGCAAGTTTTAAATGTACCAGGCTAAGGTTTACTTAATTAGAACCTCGAGGCAATAAAGGAGCCCTTTTTAAAATTCTGTGATTCTTAATATGCTAAATAATGCAAAGCTTCGACTCTTCAAGCATGAGACACACATCTGGCAGCTTAACATTTAAATTACAGGGGGGAAAAACCCTCACTTCAGTAGTAATTTTCTCAAAGAATAGGGAATGGATTACCACTAAATTTAATTTCTTTTAAATTTTCATCTTGTCTGATTGCAGGCATTTTCTGGTTTCTTTGTATTCATATATTTTTACACATATTTTCTGTAGATTTTATTCATCTTTAATATGAGATGCTTCTCACTATTAGAGCTCTTGAAAAAATGTGGCATATTTTACATAGCAAATTGTCTTGAGAAATCTATCTGATCTCAAGTAATAAAGACATGGTATAGAAAATAAAAGGAAAATGGATTTTCAGATACCCATAAAAATATTTTTGACAAAATGGCAACATTTTTCAGTTGGCTCCACTTTCAAGCTTTATTTTTTGTTTTCAGTATTAATGTTTTCTCTGTTTTGTCATTTTCTGACTGGTTTTTCATGCAAAAGTTATTATAGGCAGCATTCTTTCTTTATATTTCTCCAAAGGACAGTGTCAGATCCTTGATTAATTTTACAAAGGTCATTTGGAAAAACCATTAAAAACATGCCAAGTAAAAAAGATTAGCACAACACAGGGAAAATACACTTTTATAAACATATGCATTTATACAGAGATAGGGTGTTGTAACATTATACAGTTTTGACAAGTGTTTTCCTTGTGCACCTCATGTATTATTAAAAATATGACTGTTCCATTTATTTTTTCTGGGTGATACCAGCTGACACGTTCCCAAGGCATCAGCAGGTTAATGTTATTTGTAAACATTTAATCTTTTCCTCAACATACAAGGATCTGATAGTTAAATAGAATAGTAGTTCCATAAAATAAAGTGGATTTAAAGTGGACTTTCAAAATAATTAACCAATATTTGCATTACTAGCATATAACATGGGTGCTAGTTAGCTCATGACAAATTCTTATATTCATTTCTATTTTCTAATTAAAAAATTTAACAATATTGCAACCTCCAATTTTAGCTGTGGTAGAACAGTTGGTTCCACGCTAGCTCTTCTGCTGTAATCAACCATTACAATGGAAAGAATATATGGAGCAACTGCATTGGAACACTGCCATCAGAAGGCATGACTGTAATCCCTGAAAGAAGAGAAACTGATAAGCAAACGCTATGCGGTGAACAGTGGCCCTCTAACTGGGTACAATATCTTAACTGTAGAGAAGTAGAATGAAGTCCAAGCAGAGAAAGTCCCACTGAGCTCAGGAAACAGAGTTCACCATTGCAGTTGAAATAGCTACAATCTGCAAAGTCGAACAGAGAACAGGAAGATCTCAGTATAAAAACTTCCCTCCCATGTTCTTGGTTGAGGATTATGCTGTACTTAACCATAGTAAGGCATACCAAGGCTTTGCTCAGTGGCTACTTGCTAGAGGCTCCCATAGACCTGAGAGCAGAACAGATATACTAGAATTCAAACAGAGGTAGAGTTCAAGCGCAACCAGAAGAGGCATGTTAATACCTCATTATCAGTTTGGTCAGAAAATTAGGATACCAACTGTCTGCATATTAGATATAAAGAGCACGCTCTAGAGTAGCTTACTCTACACCCACCCAAAGAAAGAGTAGTTTACTCTACACCCACCCAAAGAAAGCCCAAAACAAGCCCTGACAGTGTAAGCAGAGGAGTTAGAGCTTTGAGGTTGAGCTTTGTCAAGAAATAGTGGCTTGGTGGCTTGGAAACCCTTGGGTTTTTGTTGGGGTCCCTGTGTTTCCCAAACAAAGGAATGAACACACAAGACAACACAAAACAAGACAAACATGGCGGCCGCCCTGAACGACGCGCTCCGCTTTATTTTATACAGTCGTTTGTGGAATGTTACCAAGTCACAAGACACATTGTTGTTTTTCTGACCTTTCCCTGACTTTCTGGATTTTCAAGATGTTTACACATAAACAAGCCCCCAGGGTCTGCTGTTTGCACCTGGCTCCTTTGTCCTCCCTGTTTGCAGGGAAGGAACGCCCTGCTTCGTTTGCAAGAGCAGGACTTATCGGAACGTCTCGTTTGTGAGCAAGTAGTCCTCTACAGGTTTTTGTTTGTTTGTTTGTTTGTTTTATGGACCTGCTGTAACAAAATGTAAATTCAAGACTACAGGAGTTTAAAGGAGTCAGCCAAAAATTGAACTGCCTGCTAGAAAAAAATATCAACACCTTTCAGAGGAAGATAAGAGAATCCAGAGTCTTCACCAATGGCTGTTACACAATCTACAGTTACTACACATGCAAAGAAATGAGAAAATAAGAGCCTTAGGCAAGGGAAAAAGTGGATAAAAATAACACCAAAATGATTCAGACATTAAATTTAGCATGGAAAAATATTAAAATATCCATTGCAAATATGTTCACAAATTTAAAGACAATACTTTCCACTCATGGCCAGGGTGTCTCAGCAGCAATATGGAAATTATAAAATAGTAACCAAACACAGAACTAAAAATCCAAGAATTAAATGATAAATTTATTGCATAGGCTTAATAGCAAATTAGGATGACAGAAGAAACAATCAGTGAACTCGAACACAGTGCAATAGAAATTAATCTGAAGTAAAGAAAAGAAAAAGGTGGGAGAGGCCAGGCGCGGTGGCTCATGCCTGTAATCCCAGCACTTTGGGAGGCCAAGGTGGGCAGATCTTGAGGTCAGGAAATCGACACCATCCTGGCAAACACGGTGACATCTCGGCTCTACTAAAAATACAAAAAGTTAGCCGGGCGTGGTGGCGGGCGCCTGTAGTCCCAGCTACTCGGGAGGCTGAGGCAGGNTTTGACAAAATGGCAACATTTTCAGTTGGCTCCACTTTCAAGCTTTATTTTTTGTTTTCAGTATTAATGTTTTCTCTGTTTTGTCATTTTCTGACTGGTTTTCATGCAAAAGTTATTATAGGCAGCATTCTTTCTTTATATTTCTCCAAAGGACAGTGTCAGATCCTTGATTAATTTTACAAAGGTCATTTGGAAAACCATTAAAACATGCCAAGTAAAAAAGATTAGCACAACACAGGGAAAATACACTTTTATAAACATATGCATTTATACAGAGATAGGGTGTTGTAACATTATACAGTTTTGACAAGTGTTTTCCTTGTGCACCTCATGTATTATTAAAATATGACTGTTCCATTTATTTTTTCTGGGTGATACCAGCTGACACGTTCCCAAGGCATCAGCAGGTTAATGTTATTTGTAAACATTTAATCTTTTCCTCAACATACAAGGATCTGATAGTTAAATAGAATAGTAGTTCCATAAAATAAAGTGGATTTAAAGTGGACTTTCAAAATAATTAACCAATATTTGCATTACTAGCATATAACATGGGTGCTAGTTAGCTCATGACAAATTCTTATATTCATTTCTATTTTCTAATTAAAAAATTTAACAATATTGCAACCTCCAATTTTAGCTGTGGTAGAACAGTTGGTTCCACGCTAGCTCTTCTGCTGTAATCAACCATTACAATGGAAAGAATATATGGAGCAACTGCATTGGAACACTGCCATCAGAAGGCATGACTGTAATCCCTGAAAGAAGAGAAACTGATAAGCAAACGCTATGCGGTGAACAGTGGCCCTCTAACTGGGTACAATATCTTAACTGTAGAGAAGTAGAATGAAGTCCAAGCAGAGAAAGTCCCACTGAGCTCAGGAAACAGAGTTCACCATTGCAGTTGAAATAGCTACAATCTGCAAAGTCGAACAGAGAACAGGAAGATCTCAGTATAAAACTTCCCTCCCATGTTCTTGGTTGAGGATTATGCTGTACTTAACCATAGTAAGGCATACCAAGGCTTTGCTCAGTGGCTACTTGCTAGAGGCTCCCATAGACCTGAGAGCAGAACAGATATACTAGAATTCAAACAGAGGTAGAGTTCAAGCGCAACCAGAAGAGGCATGTTAATACCTCATTATCAGTTTGGTCAGAAAATTAGGATACCAACTGTCTGCATATTAGATATAAAGAGCACGCTCTAGAGTAGCTTACTCTACACCCACCCAAAGAAAGAGTAGTTTACTCTACACCCACCCAAAGAAAGCCCAAAACAAGCCCTGACAGTGTAAGCAGAGGAGTTAGAGCTTTGAGGTTGAGCTTTGTCAAGAAATAGTGGCTTGGTGGCTTGGAAACCCTTGGGTTTTGTTGGGGTCCCTGTGTTTCCCAAACAAAGGAATGAACACACAAGACAACACAAAACAAGACAAACATGGCGGCCGCCCTGAACGACGCGCTCCGCTTTATTTTATACAGTCGTTTGTGGAATGTTACCAAGTCACAAGACACATTGTTGTTTTCTGACCTTTCCCTGACTTTCTGGATTTTCAAGATGTTTACACATAAACAAGCCCCAGGGTCTGCTGTTTGCACCTGGCTCCTTTGTCCTCCCTGTTTGCAGGGAAGGAACGCCCTGCTTCGTTTGCAAGAGCAGGACTTATCGGAACGTCTCGTTTGTGAGCAAGTAGTCCTCTACAGGTTTTGTTTGTTTGTTTGTTTGTTTTATGGACCTGCTGTAACAAAATGTAAATTCAAGACTACAGGAGTTTAAAGGAGTCAGCCAAAATTGAACTGCCTGCTAGAAAAAAATATCAACACCTTTCAGAGGAAGATAAGAGAATCCAGAGTCTTCACCAATGGCTGTTACACAATCTACAGTTACTACACATGCAAAGAAATGAGAAAATAAGAGCCTTAGGCAAGGGAAAAGTGGATAAAATAACACCAAAATGATTCAGACATTAAATTTAGCATGGAAAATATTAAAATATCCATTGCAAATATGTTCACAAATTTAAAGACAATACTTTCCACTCATGGCCAGGGTGTCTCAGCAGCAATATGGAAATTATAAAATAGTAACCAAACACAGAACTAAAATCCAAGAATTAAATGATAAATTTATTGCATAGGCTTAATAGCAAATTAGGATGACAGAAGAAACAATCAGTGAACTCGAACACAGTGCAATAGAAATTAATCTGAAGTAAAGAAAAGAAAAGGTGGGAGAGGCCAGGCGCGGTGGCTCATGCCTGTAATCCCAGCACTTTGGGAGGCCAAGGTGGGCAGATCTTGAGGTCAGGAAATCGACACCATCCTGGCAAACACGGTGACATCTCGGCTCTACTAAAATACAAAAGTTAGCCGGGCGTGGTGGCGGGCGCCTGTAGTCCCAGCTACTCGGGAGGCTGAGGCAGGAGAATGGCATGAACCTGGGAGGCGGAGCTTGCAGTGAGATAAGATGGCACCACTGCACTCCAGCTGGGGGAACAGAGTGAGACTCCATCCCCCCAACACCAAGAAAAAAAAAAAGGAAAAGAAAAGAAAAGAAAAGGTGGGAGAAAAACAAAGAGAGACTCGGAGACTCATGTGGCAACATCACATAGTTTGACATATATGTCAATAATGGGAATCTCAGAAAGAAAAGTATAATGTAATGGGAGAAAATATACATTAAAAAGGGATGACTAAAAATTTTCCAAATTTGAGGAAATATTTTGACTTATAGGTTGAATACACTCAGTGAACCCCAGAAGAGTAAATATAAAGGAAACCATACTTAGGGATATCATAGTCAACTCCTAAAGATACAAATTAAAGTGAAAATCCTGAAAGTAGGAAGAAAGAAGAAAAAAACACGTTATAGATAAGGAAACAATAATGTGAGAAATTGTTGACATTGTCAGAATAAATAGAGACAAGAAGTCAATATAATGATATATTTTAAAACAAGGACAAAGAATGTCAATTCACAAATCTGTATCTAGCAAAAGAATCTTATAAAATTAGAGGGTGAAATAAAGACATTTTCAGATGAAGGAAAGCTGAAATAATTTTTCTTCAGCAGATCAGCACTATAAAAATGTTCTTTAAGCTGAAGGAACATAATACAAAATGATCTATACAGGGGAATAGAGGGATATCAGAATTGCAGTATATGTGTAAATATGAAACACTAAGTTTTCTAATAATTTTCTTAAAATGTAATTACTTTTTAAATAAAATGACATTGTAAGATGGGGTTATAAAGCATGTGTAGATAAAAGATACGACAATTGCTAAAAGGATGAGGGAGTGGGAACTGGAATTATACTGTTGTATACTATGTAGTGAGAAGTATGAAGTGGGTAATATGAACTGTCAGATATGAAGTGTGGCAGTCTATAACACTGACTCAAAATATTGTGGGATAATTTTAGGATGCATGCCGTTAGTCCTAAAGCAAACAGTACCAATCTAAAAAATATAGCCAAGAAAATAATAGAGAAAACAAGATGAAAGAGTAAAAACATATAAGAGTCACCCAAAATAAGGCAGGAATGGGTCAACAGAACAAAAAACCCAAAGAAATAAAGCACAAATTAATAGCAAGATGTCAACACACACACTCAATCATATAAATAATTACATGAAATATTCAAGATTAAATAAATTAAAAAGCAGGGATTGCGAATATGGATTTAAAAACAAGACTCAACTATATGTTGTCTACAACAGATGCTCTGTAAATTTAAAGACAGAAATAAGTTTAAAGTGAAAGGACTAAAATATGTATGCCATGGAAACACTGTATGTAAGAAAGCTGGTGTGGCTACATTAATATCTAATGTTAGAAATCTAATAATAGACTTGAAAACAAAGATAAAGAAAGGGGAAGAATCATTAGGAAGACATACATTCCTAAATATACACAGAATGGCAGAAATCGAAAATTCGTGAAACAAAAACTCTTTTTCTTTGCTGGCATATTTATCAAATGATCCAGCAATTCCACTCCTATGTATTTGCCCAAGAGAAATGAAAACATTTTCCTATGAGTATTTGGATATGAATTTTCATAACAGCCATACTCAGAGTCAAAACTTTGAAACACTTAAATATGAAGAATCAATAAATTGTAGTTCATTTGTTAAAGGGAATACTACTCATCAATAGAGGAATGAAATTCCCATACAAGCAATAACACAGATGAATCTCAAGCTACTGTTCTGAGTGAAAGAAGCCAGAACCAAGAGAGTCAATACTGCATTATTATATCTATGTGATATTGTAGCAGAATTCTAATTTATCATGCTGGGGATCAGATCACTGTTTGCTAGTTGTGTGTGTGTATGTGTATGTGTGTGTGTGTGTGTGTGTATCTGTGTGTATAAAGGGTATAGGAGAACTTTTTTAATGTGATGCAAAAAATGTTTTAGATTTTACTTATGTCGGGAGTTACATGGAATTATCCATTTGTCAAAACTCATTTAATTGCACATTTAAAATATGTACAATTTATTGTATATTAATTGTAACTTAACAATTCGATTAAAAAAATATCAGTTGGATTCTGGTTTTCTGGAGTTAGCCAGGGGAAATGCAGGGTGTGTAGTAACAAAGTTGCCAGGGACATCCTCATCTGATGCAACCTTGTAGAAGCTGCAAGGAGTGAGGTGGCCCTTGCCTTGTGCCCTAAACACCATGTAGGATTTGGGTGACAAGGTGAGAGCTTGTATGAAGGGGGTTTGCAGTGAACTCCCAATAGTCCTCCTGTATCTTAGCTCCCCAGCTTCTAGTTTTTTGGGTGGAATTCCTGAGTCAAAGAGTTTGCTTATTGTAAATGCTAATAGATGTTACTAGTCTGCTTTTCAAAAAACTTTTAAAAATACATTTTGACAAGCAACATATAAGAAAATCAATTTCTTTCCACCGTTTTTCTTAAAATGGCCTTTTTCTCCTTGATACCCCTTCAGGCCTTCCGTTCATAGTTCCCTAACTCCTCTTCAATTCACCTGCCCCATATAACCCATGTTATTTTATATTTAATATAATAGCATATTATATATATTTTACATATATAAAAATATTATATTATATATAATATAAAATTTATATTATATTATATACAATATAAATAATACAAAAAAGAGGGGGCAGAGCAAGATGGCCAAATAGGAACAGCTCCAGTCTCCAACTCCCAGCGTGAGTGACACAGAAGACTGGTGATTTCTGCATTTTCAACTGAGGTACTGGGGTCATCTCACTAGGGAGTGCCGGACAATCGGTGCTGGTCAGCTGCTGCAGCCCGACCAGCGAGAGCTGAAGCAGGGCGAGGCATCGCCTCACCTGGGAAGCGCAAGGGGGAAGGGAATCCCTTTTCTTAGCCAGGGGAACTGAGACACACAACACCTGGAAAATCGGGTGACTCCCACCCCAATACTGCGCTTTAAGCAAACGGGCACACCAGGAGAATATATCCCACACCTGGCCGGTAGGGTCCCATGCCCACGGAGCCTCCCTCATTGCTCACACAGCAGTCTGCGTGCGATCTAACCGCAAGGCAGCTGCGAGGCTGGGGGAGGGGCGCTCACCATTGCTGAGGCTTAAGTAGGTAAACAAAGCCGCTGGGAAGCTCGAACTGGGTGGAGCTCAGA
>NW_016814400.1:715642-790650 GCF_001698545.2 Rhinopithecus bieti | reverse complement strand
ATGTGGCACATATACACCATGGAATACTATGCAACCATAAAAAAGGATGAGTTTGCGTCCTTTACAAAGGGACATGGATGCAGCTGGAAACCATCTTTCTTAGCAAACTATCACAAGAACAGAAAACCAAACACCGCATGTTCTCACTCATAGGTGGGAACTGAACAATGATATCACTTGGACTCGGGAAGGGGAACATCACACACCGGGGCCTATCATGGGGAGGGGGGAAGAGGGAGGGATTGCATTGGGAGTTATACCTGATATAAATGATGAATTGATGGGTGCTGACGAGTTGATGGGTGCAGCACACCAACATGGCACAAGTATACATACGTAACAAACCTGCACGTTATGCACATGTACCCTAGAACTTAAAGTATAATAATAATAAAAAAGAGATTATATATAATCTCCTTTTTGTGCAGTGATAAAAAGTATCTCTATAAATGTACGTGTCCGTGTCTGTGTGTCCGTGTGTGTGTGTGTGTGTGTCTGGTTATATGGGGCAGGTGAATTGAAAAGGAGTTAGGGAACTATGGATAGAAGGCCTGAAGGGGGATCTAGAAGAAAAAGGCCATTTTAAGAAAAAAGGTGGATGTATATTTTATGACTTGTAGAGATGACCATAATTTTTTTTTGAATGGAATATAAACATTAAAAAAAAAAAAAAAAAAAAAAAAAACCATATGCCATGAATTTATCTCAGTTGAATGTCTCTCTTTCTCTCCCTTCATCCCCCATCTGCCTGTACCTCCAGAGGTAGAAAGCAATGAAGGCTCAAGCTAGAGTTATGGCGAAAGGGAGGAAGAAATGACCATTAAACTACTGAACGAGGTAGAAGATAATGTGACAAGGCATTAGATGTGGGTGACAATAGAGTAGGAAAATTCAGGTAAGATAGAGAATTTTGAGTCTGGGTGGAAGGAGAATAGCAAAGTCATGAAAAGAGATAGAAAAATATAAGAAATGAGCCCTTGGACATGAATGAGTGTCAGTTGTGTTTTGCATGTCTGAGCCTGAGGTGTTGGCAGGACCCCAGGTGCCACATCTACTCACCTGGCAGTGGGAAAGCATGCAAGAAAATCATACAAGGACCCCAAAAGTTCTTTGTTTATTTATATTTTGTGTATGTATGGTTTGACTATTTAGTGTGAAAAGGTTTTGTGAGCTTATAAGTAAAAGGAGAAACAATGAAAGAAAACATTGATACACAGGACTATATAAGACTGAAAATCATATATATATACACACAACTCTCAAAGAAATTAAAAGACACGTTGCAAACTGAGAAAAATATTTTGAACCATCACATCAGGTGGAGTAATATCTTTAATATGTAAAGATAAAAATTACAAAGAAAATATTAAATGTTACAGCTGAAAAATTTGGGGAAATGGCATGGAAGGGAATCTACATAAATGCTCTGCAAACATAAAAATACTCAAATGTATTAGATTTCTAGGACTTCCAATTAAAACAACAACGAGATTTATTATTTTGTCCACTAAGCAGACAAGTTTTGGCAAGGATGTGGATAATTAGATGCTTTCCTGCATTGGCAGTTACAATATAAATGTTTATAATTCATTTTATAGAGCAAAGACAAAAAACCTTAAGCATTTGATTTAGTATCCCTGATCCTGAATACTCATTTCAAGAAAATAAGCACAAAAGGACAATAAAATTTTTGTAAAATATGTGCAACATGATATAAATATTAACCAAATGGGGCTGGTTAAATACAACCATATTATGTATTACTGTTCAATCATTAAAAATTATACATTGGGGAATATTTAATAATCAGTAAAAAACACAATATATTAAGTGTAAAGAAGGATGCAAACTACATATATGATACGATCACAGTTTGGTAAAATATTGTATTATAGATACATTTATATAACAATAATTTCATGACACAGATGACATAAATATTACATAGCATATATAAATAATTATCTAATATACATATATTGCTATATATGTTTTTATAAATAGGAAGATCTGTTTTAAAGCAAAGAACATTTTACATGAGAACCAGGAAAATATTAAAGACTTTTAGGAGTCTCTCTCTTTGATAGAGACTTTATTACCCTAACAGGCACACCATCACTACATTTTAATAACATATAGGGATGTAAGTCCTGTTAAATTAGAAATTATTTCTAGTAGGGAGATTTCTAAGATGGTCTTCCAAAGATGTTCAAGATCTAATCCCCAGAATGTTTACACATCAGGAGAGAGATTATCGGGGTGAACTTAATCACATGAACCTTTAAAACTAGAGAACATTCTTATGCCTGTGGCAGAAAAAAAGGTTAGAGAGATTCAAGCAAGGAAAGGACACAACCAGTTGCTGCTGACCTGAAGGCCATGGGGATCCCATGGAAATTATGAGAAGAGAATGAATTCTGCCAACTTTCAGTAAGCCTGAAGAAGACTCCAAGACTCAGATGAGAGCTGCAGCCCTGGCTCACACATTGATTTTTGGCATTGTGAGACTAAAATAGAGAAAGCAGCTGAGCCTTGCTATGCCCAGCTGAGCCACAAAAAATGTGAGACAATAAAAAGATGCTATTTTAAGTCACTAAGTTTGTGGTAATTCATTCCAGCAGTAATAAAATGTGTCCAATGTTTAAATGTGTGTATAAGTAGAAAATGTGGTGTGGCTTCTCAAGTAGGATACAGCAGAAGGATGAAATGCATGGCCTTTGTGGTCAAAAAGAACTAGCACTAAATTTCAGATTTTCCTCTAATTGGCTGTCTAATTTGAGGGAAGTTCTTTGATCTGAGTCTCAATTTCCAAAGGTATCAAATGGGGGAATGGTAACTATTTTAACGTCGTGTGTGTGTGTGTGTGTGTGTGTGTGTGATGTAAACAACATAATATATACAGAGTTCTTAGAAAATACTAAAAAAATTCATTCTATTATTATTTCACATTTATATTTGTTATTCCAGCTAGAAATTATACACTAAGAATTTAAATTATAAGACTTTAAAAAGAATAATACATTAAAATATATACATAAATATATAATTATTGGTAGTATTTATAATATTTGAAATGTGAACATCAATTATCATTATAATATATTAATATATGTCATATTATTAGTAAATATTAATCATTTAGATTATATTACCGTCATTATATACATATATAATATATATTTGTTTTAATGTGCTATTTTATTTACTGTTTGATATGGTTTATATGTAAAGATTTATATTAATCTAATATATATACATATTATAATATATTTAATACATAATAATTATTGATTAGATATTACTGATTATCAAAATGTTTATATTTTTTATATTTAAATAATATATTTAAAACCTAAATAAAAATGTTTTCTACACTACTTTTCTTTCACCTCCCTTTCATATTGTCATTTTGACCACAGCAATCTCACTACCAACAAATGCTGTTTTAGACCCAATAAAAGGGAGCTCTTCCAGGGATCTATGTGACTGAAGTGTGAGGTGTCTCAAAGAAGACGTGCTTGACCCATCTGAATTTCCATGGAGAAGGATATTTCTCAGTATCTGCCTTTATCTTGGCGCAGTACACTGGAAGCAGCGTCAAGAAACACAAGGAAACATCACTTCCCGAAATGCTTGCGCCACACAGACCTAGACTGGGGATCAAGAAGCGGGCGGGGTCACCCTTTGGGAAGAAAAGGTTTCTGAAGCATGCAGACACACAGTCTATGTTCTTAGAATCTTACACTTCTTAAATCTCATTGTAAAATGTCTACAAGGGGCTGGGCGCTGTGGCTCATACCTGTACTCCTAGCACTTTGGGAGGCCAAGGCGGGGAGATTGCCTGAGCTCAGGAGTTTGAGACCAGCCTGGGCAGCATGGCAAAACCCCTCTCTACTAAAAATACAAAAAATTAGGCGAGTGTGGTAGCTCATGCCTGCAATCCCAGCAACTCGGGAGGTTGAGGCAGGAGAATTGCTTGAACCTAGGAAGTGGAAGTTGCAGTGAGCTGAGATCATTGCGCCACTGCACTCCAGCCTGGGCAACAGAGCAAGACTCTGCCTCAAAAAAAAAAAAAAGGTCCACAAAGGCAATTTCAAAGGACAGGGGATGACACCATTCAATTCCTGGAGGGAGAAAGGGGGACAGAAAACAAGGCTTTGACTGCTCACAACACATGCTATCTGTTTTGATAAAAAAATATTTCAGGTCAACCCCCACATCAAAGCTGTGGCTGTCCTGAGGCACTCCAAGCACCAGCATCTTCTGGGCCAGGATATTTGTCACAAGACCCTGGGGACAGACCTTGCCATATGGGTTCAGTGAAATGAGTGGTCAAGACAATGAGTTCGGAGGTATAAAGCTATAGGAATACCTGCTTATAAGCGCTCTTGCCATTTATTTATTTATTTTTCCTTTAAGCAACATCTGATTGGTTCGGAAAGTGCTCTGTGTCAGGCACTGTGCCAGACACTATAGGAAAAGCAAGGGTGAAAAGATACCTTGTCTCTTAAGGAGTTTGCAGTCTAGAGCAGTGCTCTCAACTGACCATGTTTTGTCCCAAGGGACATTTGGCAAAGTCTGGAGACATTTTTGGTTGCCACGACTAGTGGTTGGGGGTTAGGTAGAGGGTGCTGCTGGCATTGAGTAGGTAGAGGACAGGGATGCTGCTAAACAAAGCACAGGGCAGCCGCCATAACACAGAATTATCCAGCCTGATATGTCAATAGCGCCCCAGCTGAGAAACCTTGATATAGTCACACAAGATATGCCAAAGATACCTAAAACTCTGTTTTCTGGGCTTACATGTTCAATTAAGGAGGTCTCTTTTTTGTTTTTAATATTATATTGCAAAACTTATGAGTCAGCTTCTTGGGAGAGTAAGTAAAGTGAGAAGCACCGGTTGCAAGCAGGGACCAAATCTCTCTAATCTCAGAGTTTCATATTGAACCATTGATACAAGGTGCAGGAGGGCTTCCTTGAAAATGTGATCCCAGAAACATAGCTGATGATAGAGAATCCTACCCAGATGAGGTAGGAAAGCAGACCAGACACAGCTACTACTTGTAAATTATATCCCATGGTATGGCTGGCTGAGGGTAGAGTTCTACTTGAAGTTCATACACTGACTGAATTAAAACCAGGGACATAGCTTAGGGTCTTCGTTTTAGAATTCTTTCTTCTACCCCCATTTGTCAAGGCATATATAAGCTCTTCGATTTCAGCAGTGTGAGCTTACACATCCTCTGAAGTGAAAATGTGTGATATATTTTTTCCACCTTTTTGTTTTTAACCCTAGGGAGCATTACTAATAAAATCGGTCCCTGTTCTATGGACTATGATCCCAGTCTCTTAAAAGAAGACCTACACTCTCAGGTAAGATGAAGGCTGTAGAAGTTGGCTTTGGAAAGACCATGAAAACAGCAGCCACTGGTTATAAACTATGATTTTTTAAAATGTATTTCCAGGTAGAAAGTAATTTGGTCTTCAAAGCAGGTTTTGAAGTGTGGGATGTGGTAAAGTGGCTGACGTTTTGAGAAATCAGCAATGCCAATAAATTTTTATAACATTGGAATCAGACTTCTTTAAGCTATTGAAGACTTTAGTTAAATTAATCAGTCTACGAGACTCTTCAGTTTGAGCAGGATGATTAGAAAATTTGCTGATTGTGCTGTGTTTCAGTGATTTATTTGGCACGATCATGGCTGCCATGAAGTCTGTATAGAAACTATCTTGGTAAACTTAGATAAATTAAGTAGACTGGATTTCCAAAACATTGGCCAAATTAGTATTACTTGTATTACTGGATCCAGTTTTTAGATACTTAACATTTAAAAAATCTCTATTTGCCTAGACTGGGTGACTTTGAATTTTAAGTATTTAAAAAATTTAGCTTGGCTAGAAAATTGAAGTAAAAGAACCCGGTCCACCCCTACAACCTGGTCCCTTTGTGTACAAGTTATCTGAATCATTATCTTAATTTTATACCTTCCTGACTAAATGCATATAGTTCTACAGGGCCATCTTTCATGTCTTGCTCTCACTACTGACATTAAAGTAAATCTTTTCTTTATTAACCTCTAAATTGTGGGCCATCATTTAATCAAATAAATGACTGTGTTTTTAATGTTCAGGTGACTACTTACAGAATGTACAATTGTGATGGCTTCTATATTGCAGACTTTTTACATTGCAGACCTTCTATATCACAGGCTATATTAAAGATAAAAGTGCTGTGGGATGACAGAGCCAGGACACACCCAAGTTACAAGCAACCAAGTGTTACGGGTAAGGGCATTTATACCACCTTCTAAGCATAGAAATACCACCCTCTTGACAATAAACAATCTCAGCCTGAGACTCCACACTCCAATTTACGCATTTTATTTTTTCTCATGTTCTTATAGTATCAGGAATTAACTTGGATCTTCAACTAATTTTAAAAAATTCTAACCTAAGCAGTTCATAAAATGGCCGTGGGAAAATAAGTTTAGTGTTGCACTTCAAATGTGAAGCATCAGTTTTTCAAATGTAAATGATCAGAGAACAGTTTACATCTGTGATGCCAAGTGGCCAGACATGCTAGTCATCTTCCAGTGGGTAGAAACAGAAGCCCGAGGGAGTCAGTACTTGAGGGGTCTCTCTAGCATATCCTGAGCTACCTGGCCAGGGATATCTTGTTTTCCTCTGTGTACATTAATGGAAGCCTGTCCTGTGAAATTCTCTGATGAACACATCAGGCATGAGTTAAAGAAAGGGGAAGGAGTATTTCTGCTGGATGGTCTCAGGATTTAGGCTGAATCTAATTTGGAGCTATGATTGTTTTTGGATGATGGTAATAGCACTGATGGAAATGAACATGATGTCATATTTCTTTGCTTTTGATAGTTCAGGTACACCTGGTATTTGTTGTTGTTATCTAGGACTTGCGATTCTGTGATCTTATTAACACAAGCCTCTTAGCAGAGTGTTTCCACCGCAAACCTTCCTCCCCTGCCTTCTTAAAAAATGGTGAGCATCACTTAGGCCGGCATTAAAGCTTCCACGGCTGCTCACTTCTGATCTTCCCAGGGCAGTTCAAAAGCATTTGTAATCCTCTGGATTCAGCCCTTTGTTCACCATTTCCTCCTTCTAAGGCTTTCTCTTTTGATGAAAGCAATCCCCTTGCCCTTCATCTGGCCAGATGGGCAGGTGAACAGTTCTCTCCGGAGACCCACACAAAAACCCTGTGAGGGTGTGGAGAAGAAGTGCTGCTAAGTGGGGCTTCACTGTGCTGCCACTGTAATACTTTTCCAGTGCCCTGGTATCCCTGCCTGTGAACTGCCAGCTCTCTCTGCACTCACAGACTTATCCTCTCACCAGTTCGTGGCCCTCATCCTTCTCTGTAAACTGATTGGCTCATGAAAGGAATTATGGCAAAGGGGCAGAAACTTCTGGATTCTCAACTAATTTTAAAGTTTCTAACCTACACAATAAGCAACCTTGAGCTTTGCTACCTACCATATGACACAATTAAATAGGGTTATATGTCATTGGCTCAGATAACTTTGAGACTTGGCTCCTATAACATTTTTTTCATGGCAGCTGCAAAGAAATGCCATAATAACTCACAAGAAATGGAAGTGTGTTAAATATTCAATTGATCACTTATGCTGTATAGGATATGGTACTAGATACTACTTATATCCTTAGTATTGTAAAGCATTTTACATGCTATTCTCATACCTCCTGGAAGAATTATATACATACATAAATTATATATATGTGTAAATTATGTTATATAAATTATATATGTATAATAGATCTAATGTAATATATATGTTTATCTTCAAGAGTGTCTTATCTCTATTCTTTACATTTAAAACTTCAATTCACGGACTTTAAATAATCCATCTGAGTTCACAAAGTAGTAAAAAGACTTGAATGTGTCTTCTGATCACCACCTGACTACCCTTTTTGCTATAGCACTATATATTTTAGATTTTTGAAATTCCTTAAAACACTTTCGCCTCTCAGTTCGCATTGCATTGGAAGAAGGTTCATTCATTGTTTTGTGACCAGTGTTGTATGTGACCACCAATATTCACAAACCAGATTTTTAGTCTACGAGTTTGAAAATCAGATTCTAAATTTTAGCAACTTATATTTAAAGATTTGCTTTTGATTTCTGTGGCAGGTCAGTATATGAGTAACAATACACACAACATATAAAATATGATGCTTTGGAATAAATTTGTACCACCAATTTCTATCTTAAAATATAGATATTAATCTCTTTAAAGACATTGCTGTTGAAAACAATTAATGATGATGTTCTTAGGATTCAGAATACAGACAGGATTTATAGTTGTAATGAGGCAGAAAATCTATTTTCTGTCTTCTGAGTGCTGACAATATGGTTCAGGCATTGTTTTTCAGGCATATATTTAAGATATACATTTGTGTTTGGAAGGCTGTTTATATTATGAAAGTGCTTCCATGTGAACAGGCTTCATACATCCTGGTACTTACCTGGGAGTTTCTCTGCACACACTTACTTTTTGTTTTGGAATCAGAAGTTATTTCTTTGTATTTTTGTTCCTCTTTTGAATCAGTTCTTTGGAGATGAACTAGTTTCCGTGACTTTATGTCTTCCCAAAACTCCATCTGAAGGAATTTTTAGTGTATTAATTTAGATATTTCTTAAAGGAAATATAAAAATTCAAGAAATGTTTGCAATTGTTAGTATTCACAGATGTTTTTCTTTATGACTTGGCAACTAGAGGTAATGTCTACTGTTGTTGTTATTATAATGTGATTACTTAATAAAATGGCCTCTAATTGCTATTTCTTGAGATCTACCATATGCTTATAACCATGTTAAGTGCTTGGAAGACAAAGAAATATACCACATCCCATTTCTTCCATGAATTTAGTTTGAAGCAACTATGTAGATATTCATAGAGAAACCAAAAAGAAAGCAATTTATGCACTGTATCATGAAAAACCTTTACTTTATCAAATCAGCAGCTTTGGTGGGTAAACCAAATTTATGGTATAGTTCTTGGTAGCCATTTCAACCTTCTGTTGAATGAGATTGAATAAAGTATCTAAGCAACTCATCAGGAAATGCCATCAAATTGAAATTTTAAAGTTACAAAGGCCTTTTTTTCAGCAACCTGGCAAGGTGTGCCAATCAAATATATATTTAGTTGAGACAATTCAAAGATCTCATATTTTTTCAAGAATCTTGATACTCTTTAATTTACTTAGGGATGGAGTAATTAAAACTATCAACATTGAATAGTCTACTCAAAAATACTTCTATGCTATGGAAGCTAAAATAAAGGACCACAATGAAAGGCATTTACTTTAAATTGATATCTGTCATAACTGGATTTTGTTCTTAAGGTAATCAAATTGATCAATTTTATAATAAAGGAAATGAAACTTGTTGAGTTCACTGGGGATTTGACGACACATCTCATTTACCCGAGTTTCATGCTTAGGTTTTCCTGGCTACAACAATCTGCCAACCCAAAGGAACATTTTGCGATTTCAAGCTATTCCAACTACGAAGTTGTGCTAAAACTTGTGTGGGCTAATATTAAGGAAGTTCAACCAAACTGACCTCTTACAAATAATCATTTAAAATGTTTGACAAGGGTCTAAAGAAAAGGGAAGAGGAGTTTTAACAAGACTATCTTATAAATGCAAGTCATGCCTGATTTTCTGCTTCTCTAGAGTAATGATTTTCAAACTCCTTATCAGCACGTGGGTTAGGCCATTCTTGCATTGCTATAAAGAAATACCTGAGTCTGGGGAATTTATAAAGGAAAGAGGCTTAATTGGCTCATGTTTGTGCAGGCTGTATCAGCATAGCTGCAGCATGTTCTTCTGGTGAGGACCTCAGGAACCTTGCAGTCATGGCAGAAAGCAAAGTGGGAGCTGGCACATCAAATGGTGAGAGCAGGACCATGAGAGAGATGGGAGAGGTGCCACATACTTTTAATCAACCAGATCTCACAAGAACTCACTATCTTGAGGACAACACTAAGCCAGCCATGAGGGATCCGCCACCTTGATCCCAGCACCTCCCCACTGTGCCCCACCTTCAACACTGGGGATTACATTTCAATATGATGTTTGGAAGGGACAAACATCCCAACCATGTCAGTACCATTTATAGTAAAAGCTTAGCAGGAGACCCCAATAAATAAAACAGGTAAAAACCGAGCTTGTGTGGTGGGAGAGGAAGGAAGAGCCCTGCTAGGTTAGCTGCTCCCCCTTCCAATTACCCGCCATAGCAGGGCCCCAAGAACCCTTAGTTGAGCCACAGGGCTCAGTTTGCCTTCTGGACCCATCATCACAGGTTACATAATTTTTCAAGTTCTAGGAAGGAGCTCCATAGACATTATACAATTCCTGTGCTTAAATGGATGCTGTTGAGAATCACAGGCTGGGGGACTCAGGAGCCATGAGTGACAATGCTAGAATGAAGTTACCTTCCAGAGCACAGAACAGAGGCAAAGAGAGTCCTGGTAGCCTTCAAGCCCTTGATTCTTGTGTTCTTGAAATTCAGCAGAATTTCCTTCTCTTTTCCTTCTCCATAGACTTGTTGTTCAAATCTCCCTTCAAATTACTCTGTGGAGAGCTGGTTCAAGTTGCATTTATTTCACTTGCATCCAAAAGTCCTGATTCAGTACAAATACTGTGACCATCATTATGTTTGTCTTTCCATTCTGACAACATTTACATAAGCTGTCCCATGTGAAATAAGACAAAAGTGAACATGTCATGGTCTCTGCCTTGACAGAGATAAAAATTTAGTGAGGGTATCTGGAGCATAAAACAATAATTTCAATGCAGAACCCATGCCTAACAATGCTTCCCATGACCAATGATTCCATAAGTCATTCTAGGGAAAATGTCACTGAAACTAGGTGAACTTTCAATCTCCTATTAATAAAATACTTCTTTTTTTCATATTTGTTAATTTATTTGACAAGGGAGATAGACTGACGGATCATTCTGTGAAAGAAAAATCAACTGTTTTGAGAACTGGAGAAGCTGAAGATTATTCACAGGACATATCTTACTTGGAGGAACTGGAGGAACACTGATTTTCTGTCTGGTGAGTCACTATATCCTTTCTTTTCATTTTCAAATTTAAATGTATTGACTCCAGCAAGAATTATTATTTTATTATTTGTTTATTCAACAAATATTGATTGCATTCCTATTGTAGGCTACAGAATGTGTACTCCGACTTCAGAAAGTTCATAGTCCAATGAGGAATACTAATGTTTAAAAACATCAGTGTGATCTGATGATGGTATTTTTAAAAATTGCTCAAAGTGCAACATGCGCTCACAGAGAAGCTGATGGCTGAATTTACTAGAGAATGGAGAGTGGTTCCCAAAATAAGTTTGAGACAAGTCTTGGGGAGAAGATTGTAATAGAGAAATGGTGACAAATTGGTGTGGACAGAGTCCAGAGATGGAATTAGGGGGATAGTTGGGGTTGACACATGCTGGATTACTTAGTTCACTTAAGATCTAAGCAGGTCATAATTACTGCTCTCTCTACTTGGTGATGTGTTTATGACTGTATCTGTTTCTGTGAACGCACATATAACTGATATAGAAGACAAGTGCTGGGAAGGGAAGGGCATGGTCCTCTAAATGATACAGAAGCAGGGTAGGGTGTGGTCCCTGGCTAGGGCTCCACCCCCAGGCCTGTGCCCGTGGACCTAGGTAAGGACAGGCATTTTTGTTTTCCTGCCCAAATGTTACATTTCCACCCTAGCCTGCCACACCAACATCCTGTGCCTATAAAAACTGCCAAGACCCTAGCAGGCAGACACACAGGTGGCTGGACTTAGAGAGGAGCACATCAGCAGAGGAACACATGGGTGGCTGGATGTCAAGAGGGACACACTGACAGGCACCAACAGGCTGGCAGGCCACTGAGTGGCAGAATGGCACGGAGTTTGGCTGGGGCAGTCGGAGGAGAGCCCGGGCTGCCTTACTCCAGGGGAAAACCTTTCCACTCCATCCCTTTCTGGCTTCCCCCAGCTGCTGAGAGCTACCTCCACTCAATAAAACCTTGCATCCATTCTCCAAACCTAGGTTTGATCCGATTCTTCCAGCACACCAAGGCAAGAACCTGGGATACAGAAAGCCCTCTGTCCTTGAGACAAAGTAGAGGGCCTAATTGAGCTGGTTAACACAAGCCGCCTATGGAAGCTAAACTAAAGGAGCACTCTAACACATGCCCACTGAGGCTTCAGCTGTAAACACTCACCCCTAGACACTGTCATGGGGTCAGAGCCCCACAGCCTGCCCATCTATATGGTTCCCTAGAGGTTTGAGCAGCGGGGCACTGAAAAAGCAAGCCACACCCCCATAGCATGCCCTGCAAGGGGGCAAGGGACCCTTTCCCGTTTCATAATAAACATTAAATAAATAAATAAATAAAAAGAGTGAGCAGTAGATCTTCTCAGAAGTAAGGAGTACAGAATTTTGCGATGGTGGTGTCCATCAATGGTGGTGAGGAGGAATGACAGTGGTCATGTGACACGAGGAGTGACCTTGGAAAGAAGAGATGGTACCTAGTCAAAGTCATGCGTACCTACCCATGGCCTCCCTGCCCACCCCGAGATCTGTTCCTGAAATTCTTTTTCCACTGGGCATTTATCTGATTTGGTTCTCAGAATTTGTTTTCACTCTTCCATCCTGGAACCACCATCTGAAAACATGGTATCAGCTCAAATTTCCTGTGCCCAGTCAGTTTTTAGAACTCCCATTGGTCTTAGCTTAGAACTCTAAATGCTTTCACCAGTGTTTTTCCTGATGCTGCCAGAGTGTGGTATTCAGGCTAAAGAGTGAGTTGTTTTCCAGATTAAGAGAAGTAGGTCTGTGACTGAGAAGCATCAGGCATGAAGGGAAGCTAAAGAGCTCAAAGACAAGAAACATGCATGGCTCTCCTAGAAAGAAAACATGTACAAGAGATGCTATTTGCTAGTAAGAAAAAGACATGCTCCCTATTCTTCAGAAACTCTGTGATAGTTTCTAAGGGGAGTAGTGACATACTTGTTAGATTAGATTCAATGATATAACTTCCAGAACAGAGGTTTTAGGTGCTTACTTTGATGTATGTAGATGAGTGATATGGTTTGGCTGTGTTCCCACCCAAATCTCATCTTGATTGTAGTTCCCATAATCCCCACGTGTTGTGGGAGGGACCAGCTGGAGATAATTGAATCATGGGGGCAGTTTCCCCCTTCCTGTTCTCTTGATAGTGAGTTAGTTCTCATGAGATCTGGTGGTTTTCTAAGGGGCTTCCTCCTTCACTGAGCACTCATTCATTCTCCTTTTTGCCACCCTGTGAAGAAGGATGCATTTGCTTCCCCTTCTGTCCTGAATGTAAGTTTCTCTCTGGCCATGCTGAACCGTGAGTCAATTAAATCTCTTTCCTTTATCAATTACCCAGTCTTGGATAGCATATTTGTAGCAACGTGGGAACAGACTAATGCAGTGACAGAGCTGGAGCTTCTGTTGAGTCATATGCTAAGTTCTTAATTCTTATTCAGGGTTCACCAGGGCTAGAGGAAAAGCTTCATTAAGCCCTCAGGCTCCCAGCTCTTCCATTTCGCCTGTTTTCCAGGCCTTCTGTAATGACTGAGCTCCCTGTTGCCCTTCGGGAATGACCTTTCAGAGTCCAGAATCTGCAGTGTCACAATACGGTTATTATCGTATGTGTTAAGTTAAAAGGCTGAAGGGTTTCCCAGGACCACAGAGCTTCAGTTCCGATTGATCCTTTAAGATGCTACTCTCAGGCACTATACCTTCAATTGGTTTCCTCTGATGCTCTAAGAAGGCCAGATGCTGGCAATTACAGCTCCTGGGGACAAATCCTGTTCTCCCTCTGTGTTTGTAAATAAAGTTTAATTGGAACTCAGACACATTCGTTTGGTTATATGTTGTCTTTGGCTGTTTTCCTCTGCAATGGCAGAATTACGTCCTGAGACAAAGAAGGTGTGGCCCACAAAACCTAAAATATTTACTGTTTGGGTCTTTCCCAAAAAAGTTTGTCCACCTCTGCGCAACACTGACTTAAATGCTTCTCCGCTGCTCTCTCATGAGGCCACTCACACTACTTTTAAAAATCATGTATTTTCTAATTGACAAGTAAAATTGTATATATTCATGGTGTATAACATGATGTTTTGAATTATGTATACTTTTTGTAATTGTTAAGTCAAAGTATTTAACATATGCATTTCCTCTCATAATTATGTTTTTCTTATGGGAACACTCTCTTAGTAATTTTCAAGTATACAATATATTGCTATTCATTGTAGTCACCATCTGGTACCATAGAATTCTTGCACTTATTCTTCTTGCCCAACTTAAATTTTGTATCCTTTGACCTACAACATTCCAACCTCCCCACTCCTCAGTCTCTGGTAATCATCCTTCTACTCTCTGCTTCTGTAGGCCCAACATTTTAGATTCCACATATAAATAAGATCATTCAATACTTCTCTTTCAGTGCCTAGTTTATTTCACTTAACATAATGTCCTTCATGTTCAACTGTGTTGTCACAAATAATGGAAATTTCTTCTCTTGTAAGGCTAAATAGTATTTCAGTTGTGTTTATATGCTGTATTTTTTATCCATTCATCCATAAATGGACATGTAGGATGCTTGTGTATCTTGGCTATTGTGAATAATGCTGCAAAAAACATGGGAACACTTGCATTATTTTAAAGAAATTTTATGCATGTTTCCCTCTCCAGGCTGAGCTCCTTATGCATTTTGGTTATGCTAAATCACCAAACGACTTTCAAGACTTCGTTTCTTGAAACAACCATTTTATTTGCTCACAATTCTGAGGGCTGGGAATTCAGGCAAGACATCATGGAAAACTCTTCTTTTGGTCAAAATAAGCCTCAGGGCTAGCAAGAGAAGGAGTAGACTCCCCTCTTGATGCACGTGCAGAAAGGTGACATTGCAAAAGGGCATGTTGGGATGGAAGATACTGAGTGGCCATCTTTAGAAACAGTCCACAACATTTTGCTTCATTCATTTCTGTGTGCAGAGTTCCTAGCATAGGGCTCAAATATTTGCTGAACAAAACAAGTTAAAGGAAACAAAAAGGTGTAGGCTCTGTAGATAGATGAACCTGAGTGTGAACTCCAGTTCTGCTGCTGCTGTGTAATCATGAACAATTTGAGCTCTCTAAGGCTGCCTTCTCCTGTGTCAAACTAGAATATTAATTTCTGTGTTTTGGAATCTGACGGATATTGGGAAAGTTGAGAGATAAGGTGCAGAAGATATTCTTACAGCAACCAAAACAAATGGTTTTTTAATAAAGACAATTATGATTAACATTATTAATCATCCATTTTTAGGAAATACATTTTCCAAGGGTTAACATAGAGGGCATAGGTCACTCAGATGATTTCTCACTTTCTGTACCTGCCTTTCCTTCTGTTCTTCGGACACACTGAATGCTTGATGACATCAGCACCTTTCCACTTTATCTGGCATGTTCTGCCTATTCCTAGCGATGTGATTAGAGGCTGCAGCATCCACTTTATGTCCCAGAGAAGCCTTTCCTGACTCTCTATGCAAAGTGGGACCCCTCTCTATTGTGGCAATTTGCTTTTTCATCACCTTGTTGGTTTCCTTGAAAGTACTTAACCCCGATTTAAAATAACGTTTTCTGTTTATATCATTGATTTGTTCATTTTTGTTTCCTCTGACTAAACAGAAGCTGTAGGCAGGAATCCCCCTTCTCTGGTCACTCCTGGGTCTCCAGGTCCTAGCCTTAGGGTACCTGGTACATAGTATGACCAGCAAATACTTACCAAATGAGTGAATAGAAGGAGGAATATGTGATCACTTCTCTCTCTCTCTCCCAACCCCCTTGGCTATTATACCTATTTATTGACTTCCAATCTCTCCCTTCTCTGGAAACTGCTACCATTAAAAAAAAAAAGGATAATATGGGATAATTAATCACTAAACACATTTCTTTTTAAACCAGGGGTTGAGGATATGGGGGCTGCTCAAACCTCTATAAATGTCTGTTTTAAATGGTTTGAGATACAATCTGAACAATTTCCTTGATGTTTTATTAGAGCTGGTAAATCATTTATTGGGGCAGCCTTTACTTAAATCCTCTCCAAATCCCCATAAAATGCACTTAACACAGAATACTGTACTACCCAGCTTCAAAGATATTATATGACGTTGGGTGGGAAGCATTTGCTGCAGCGCAGCAAGTTTAAATGTGTATGTTTTCTTTCTCTCTGATATGCTCTATCTCCTACCCCCGACTCACTCCTCCCATTTCCTCCAGCACTCATTTGAATATGCCAGTGTTGGTGAATTTGGTAGACTGTGAAAGCTTCAGGAGGTTCTAATACATATTTCTGATGTATAAGACTCTTAGCTAATCAAAGGCAAGTTTATTTCATTTGTAGCTGCTAATAGTTTTTAAAAATGGCTTCTGAAATACAATTTTAAGACTGTCGTACTTTTTTTCCTCAACCAAAAAGATACTCAGCTGAGTTGCACCTAAATGTGTAAATGACATCCCCATTCCTACACATCTCAATCTAGTTGGTCAGCTGCCAGCAGAGTCAGGTAATCTTAGGTGACAGTCTTTGGGATAGTCCCTGGGAGGGTCTGCATCATGACTGCCTTTTTTTTTCCTCAGCTGCAAGACCTCTATTCACAAGGTGTTTAAGTTTTTCCTTTGAGATATATTCCTGTATGACAGGTTGACTATCTTCTGCTTATGTGTTGGATACTATGAGATGCCCAAGATATTCCTCAATACTTTTATAAATTGCAAGCACTGAATACATGTTTGTTGAAATAATATACAAAAAGTTAGGGTAAAATAAGAAATATTGGTATTTCCAGGAGAAAGTTCTGGAGAAAAGGCCAGTGGTACAAAATTTGAGGCTGACTTTAGATGTTCTGAGTCAGGTTGTCTGTGGTGGCTCTCATTTCTTCTTGACGGACATGTTTCTTTCCCAAAAGTGCCTTTGCTTCCCCTCTTTTCTGATAACAGATCTCCCCTCACCTCACACTTACTCCATGGGGTTGGGCGTGATAGAGGTTATGTTCCTATGACCACTATGATTGGCCCAGGGATGGGCATGTGATCTGAACCAGGCCACCCAAATCCTTTCCTGGAATTTTATATTCTATTGCTTAGAAATAGAGATTCCTTTTTCTCTCCCAGGTACTAAGCTGCAGTGATTTCAGTTTAATGCTCCCTATGGCCAAGGCCACTATTTTGCTAGTTATACTTCCTCTACTACCCCTTATTAACATTTATAATTTCTAGCCTACTTGAAACCAGTAGCCGTAGGAGCCCTACTGATACTTTATAGGTGACACATGTATGTTCTGTCCTACAGAAAGCAAAATGAACAGTTGAATCCTAAAAATTATATGTCAGACATGAGTCTATAGAGATAAATGGTATATATACACATATATGTGCATTTCAGGTCAAAAAAGATACTGACCACTGGGAACTTTCATTATTACTATTTTCTATGAGTGAAAGGATTTCAGAGATTACAATGTCCATTCAGTTAATTATGCAAATAGCCACTCATTTACCTGTGTAAACAGAGCTGTAGAATCCGTTCCTTGTGGAGTGAATTGGGTTTCCTACTTCCTAATGCAGTAACTTAATCTTTGTACAGTGATTTCTCCAAAGAAGTAAGCCAGATTATGTGATAAAAACCTCTGGAAATTGCACTAAAGACTGTTTCAAAACGGTAGACGTCACTCCAGTGGTTTAAAGAAGTTAACGCAGTTTCAGAGGTACCTAACTCCTAAATGGGGAGAAGGTTCAGTAACAAGACAGTCTCAGAGAATCACATATTTATAGAGCAGAAAGGGGTTTTGGGATTATTTAGTTCAGCCCTGTCAGTTTACACAAGTATAAAGCTGAGAGCTATAGAAGCTAAGTGACTTGCCTTAGGCCATCCGGCTAATAAGAAGTGGAAATGACACTAGAACCCACTTCCTTTCCATTTCAATTCAGTCCCAATCATAAAAAGTAAATTCTCCCTAGAACTCTGCTAGTCTTTTCATAGTTTCCTGTTTCTATCAATTTCAAGCTGCTTTGATATTTATCAATGCATTGATGAGAGTGCTGATTTTGGGGAAAATGCATATGATGGATTTACCTCTGTGGCAAGTCTCCTCCTGGCTGCAAAGGTAGGGAATAGGCACATGCCAAGATGTTTGCAAAATGCACATTGCTGACCACACAGGCTGAAATCTTTTTGTGTTCTCGACCAGTTGTTTATGTGGCTGACCTGACTGTACTGCTTAGGCGAGGTATGGGTTAACTATACACATCACAACAGGAAAGTTGTTCTTTAATAAAACTGATACGCTTTCCTTTTTTATAACACACATGTGATTTGACATTGAAATAAAATGCAGATGCTTCTTTGATTGGCATATTCCCTGTTGTGCTTTTCTGAAACACCTTCACATATGGTCTGCCTCATTCCTGAGAAATGACTTGTTGTTTATGTCATACAAACAGAGCAGATTGATTTTACAGTGAGTAAGGAGGTTGATGAATTGGACGTTGGAGAGAAATCCTTGTCTCGGCAATCCAAACACTTGAAAACAAATGTTGCCTTTTGGAAAAGGCTCTCATGATACACCCATGATCCCTTTATTTCATGCCCCCTTTATAGGGGTTAAATAGACACAACACGTGCAATCTCAGCAACAGAAAAGGTAGTTACAGTCACCTCCAAATATCATTTTTCTTCTCGCTTTGAAGCACATCCTGAAACCTAACAAGTCAAAAAATGGCAGAGTCGTCCCAAAGGAACAAACCCCAAATATTAACTTCAACATTGTGTCTGCACTATGACCGGGATGAAACATTCCTGATATTTGGCAGGAAAGCAGTACTCTCTTCTTATTTATCAACTGAATCTTAAATATAAAATTATTATGCTAAGAAGCCTTCTTAAGGGCCTCCAACTTTCATTCCCTGAGAATTATTCTGTGCAATACGATGAAAGCAGTGTGTGCTCCTTCCTATAATGATAAGCTAACCACGTCCATGGGTGCAGAATGTTACACTTTATAAATCTCTTTTCCACATTTTTTCATTTGGTGCTCACAACACTCTTGTGATACTGTTATTCCCATTTTACAGATTATATATCTGAATTCCAGAGACATTAGGTGGCTAATTTACCAACACTCAACTAGTGCATCTATGCTCTTTCCATACAGCGTGGAATTCTCTAACTAGTCTCAGGTTCATACACAGACATTAGTTCATGCATTCTGCAGTTTTAAAAATATAATGTCTTCAGTTGTATTCTACTGGCCCGTTTTGCAGCGTTCAGTGGGTGTGGAGTGAGAGTGATCTCAATGCCGTGCATCTCAATGCCATGCAGGGGGAAGCTAAGTCAGCTCTAGAATAGTTCATCAGAGCAAAATAACTATGGAGGTCTATTCCTGACAGTAATTTATCAATGATGCACATATAATTAGGGATTAATTGAGTGATGTCTTTATTAGGTGTGGCTAATGCTTAACCATATATTTGTACTGAGAAGGAATAAGTCTTGGTGGCTAAGAATACATGCTCTGGGGGCATAGTACCTAAACTCAAACAAATTAGCTTTACAAATTTCTAGTTGAGTAAACTTAGACAAGTTTCTCAAACTCTTTCTATCCAAGTTTCTTTATCTGTACAAATGAAGCAACAGGTACCAGCCTTATTTTAGTGAATTCAAATATGTATATAAAAATTACAATAGTATAGGCTGGGCGCGGTGGCTCACGTCTCTAATCCCAGCACTTTGGGAGGCTGAGGCGGGCAGATCATGAGGTCAGGAGATTCAGGAGATCGAGACCATCCTGGCTAACATGGTGAAACCCCGTCTCTACTAAAAATACAAAAAAATTAGCCGGGCGAGGTGGCGGGCGCCTGTAGTCCCAGCTACTCGGGAGACTGAGGCAGGAGAATGGTGTGAACCTGGGAGGCAGAGCTTGCAGTGAACTGAGATCGCGCCACTGCACTCCAGCCTGGGCGACAGAGTAAGACTCCATTTCAAAAAAAAAAAAACAGAATAATATAAATGCTCAAAGTATATAGCAAATGCTCAACAGATGTTAGCTATTACTATTATTAGTACTAGTATTATTTTTCAGATACAGAGTCTCAGTCTGTTGCTCAGGCTGGAGTGCAGTGGCACGATCACAGCTCACTGCAACCTTGAACTCCTGGGTTCAAGCAATCCTCCTGCCTCAGCCTCCCTAGTTGGGACTACAGCCATGCAACCACCATGCCCAACTAATGTTTGTAATTTTTTGTACAGATGAGATCTTGCTATGTTGCCCAGGCTGGTCTTAAACTTCTGTCCTCAAGTGATCCTCCCACTTTGGCCTCCCAAAGCACTGAGATTACAGGTGTGAACCACCACAGTTGGCCCTAGCTCTTATTACTAGCTGAGGCTGTGTCTTCTCTGCTACTCTTCACAAGTATCTGCTATATATTTTAACTATTAAATTAATTTTTTATATATATTTTAACTATTAAAATAATTGACCTGCTTGTTTTGGGGAAACATACAAAGTATTTGGTAGTAACGAAAAGATCTTCAGTGTAAAAATAAGATGTTTATGGTAGAGGGGAGATACCAGGGGAGTAAACATAATGTGTTAGTTTTCGGTTGCTGTAAAACAAATTACACAAACGTAGCAGCTTGAAACAACACATTGTGTTTAATCGTATAGTCTCTATAGGTCAGGAGTCTGAGCATAGCTTAACTGCGTCCTCTGCTTAGGGTCTTACAAGACTGTAATCAAGATTTTGGCTTGGCTGTGCTTCATCTGGAGGCTAAACTTGGGGAGCAATCCCCTTCACACGAATTTGGGTTGTTGGCAGAATTGATTTCTTGGTGGCTGTATGATGAGGGGAGGGGGGCAGCTTTTTACTGGCCATGGCTAGGAGGCTGCTCACAGTTTCCAGAGGCCACCTATAGCTCCAGGCAATGTGGTCTTCTCTATGGCCACTTACTTTATGAAGCCAACAAGGAAAGTCTTTCATGCAAAGAGGACTAGTGTTTCTTTGAAAGGCTTTTATCTAGTTAAGTCAGGACCGCTCAGGGTAGTCTCCCATTTGGTTTCAAAACCAACTGATGGGGAACCTAATTGCCTCTGCAAAATCTTTTCACCTTTGCCATTTTCAGTTGGCCAGAAGCAAGTCATGGGTCCCACCCACACTCCAGGAGAGAGGATCACATAGGGTAGGAATACCAAGGGGCAGAAATTACGGGAGCCAATCACGGGATTCTAGTCTGTCTGCCCCACATCGGGAGGCAATGACACAGGCTGCTGCTCTTTGGAGTGGATGGTAACTGTCTCCTACTGGTGCATGTGAAGGATTCTAATCCAGTTTGCCTTTTAGGTGACATTCACATCTGCTTCTTTCCTATGGGTGGGCCTGAGGCTGACATGGTGTATGTTCCCCATTGATCTCTCAGGACCTAACTCCTTTGCTCCAAAAGCTTCCTTCTTCCTCTCAGAAAACTTTATTTTCACTCTACTTTCTTTATTGCCTTGATTATATGACCACAAAACACCATTTTCTTCTGTAGCCCCTCTCCTGTTCATACACGCTATCTCCTCTGTACGTTGATTTTGGTACTATTTTATGAATATGATTTTCTCCTTTGATTTTAAGCTTTATATCTATTTTCTTGGTGGGGAGGGGTCAGTGCTGTTGGTGCTCAATGAACTCATTTAAGAAGTTATTCTCTAACAGGGTTTCTTTCTGGTAATCCATTTTTAAAATATAGCTAAGAAGCCACAACAGCTCTGATAAATGATCTCAGTTCATGGATACCATGGTCCACTAGATTTCTAGATAGATAAGAAAAATGACATCACCTTCCCCCCATCTATGTCTCCATAAGGAAAATAACATGAAGAATGTAGTTATCACTTACATCACTAGGGCAATTAAGGCTTTGAGCCCTGTGACTTCCCTATGGTTGAAAGCAGGTACGTGTTGTGTTGGACACTGTTGGTTCCACCTCAGCAGCCATCTTGTCCCCCATCTTTCTTACTGGGGATGGTGCCTTCAGTGGTTGAAAATAGTAGATATGTTCCCAGTCCACCATGCCCTATGGGTGGTCATAAGTGTAGTTCTGATCAATGAGATGTGAGAAGATATTGGCGTGGGCTTCCTTCCTTCTAGAAGGGAAACAGGGAAGAAGAACCCTTTTTCCCACCCTCTTATTTCTTCCCACTTGAATCATTGCTATAAGAATATGGTATTTGAACCTTCTGCAGACATCTTGCATTATAAGAGGAGGAAAACGAGAGCGAAATCAACCCAGCATTCTGCTGTGTGGACCCACTGCTTATCACCCCCTTCTACCTATTTGAAAGTTTCTTTCACATGAGATAATTAAATGTGCTATTGTTCAATACTCTTGGATGAGCGTTCTGTTGCTTATGGCTGAAAGCAATCCTACTGAGACAATTAACCTGTATACATGGAATCCTGAGTGGTGGACCCTCACCCCCATTGAAGAGTAGGTATTCATGCTTTCATTCAGTATTTAATAGGTTTACATGGGATCCTATATTCTGGACTTATAATATTAGAATTTTTTCATATTATCTGACATCCACCAGAGCATAGCATATAACTAGTTGCTTTTTAGCTCAGTACTATTTGGAAAATGAGCACAGTATGGTGCAGGAGATTCTTCTCCACTAGCACACTGATTCAGTTGGAGAGATGGAGAATGAAGTGAATAGAATTAATTTAGCCAACTGTCTGGAAACCTAACATGACATCAGTGATAAGATGTAAATATCCAGGAGCTTCAGATTATGAGTCAGTCCAAATCCAAGCTGCATGATTTAAATGATGAAAGGGCAAAGCTGGGCAGGAAGCAATGTAGGGATTTATTTGATGCAAAAACTCAAATTACCAGTAAAATAGATAATGTTCTGTTGTAATAGTTTGCAAACAGCAGCAAGAAAACAATTCAGCGGGTGTATTTTGAGCTTCAGGCATTGTAAATTCTTTCACTCTCATATACTTTATGCCTTCTTTAATAAAGTGGAGAGTCTTGGGCCAGCTTCATCGGTGACGGTAGGTGGTCATTCATTTCACAATCCACTAATTTTCATGATTATTCAGTATTTTATGTTACCTAAACTGCTTTGGATTTTGTCTTACTCAAATTGTAATATGGCAGTAGTTTATATCATTTCAGAATCATTAATTCAGTTGGTGTTCTCAGCATATGGAAGTTACTCCCTCATCTTTCCACATATGAACAAGAATGGAAGGATCTTAAATACGCTGATGGTACATAAAAGTTTCTTAAATATATATCAATGGTGTGTGAACCTAGTGTATCTTATTGGAAATATGCCAAGTGCTTAGAATTCCTAAGCATAAAAACAATTTATATCAATGCATATTTATCTTAAATTCATTTCTACTTTAACAACTTAATTCTTGTATAATGTAGAACAAATAATAAAGATGAGGTAGTTTAAGGTTTTATGAACTTTTTGCTTTTAAACATTTGCGTGGTATGAGCTTTTACAGAAATATTTCAGGAATATACTCTAAAGACACCTAGCGTTATGGTCCATCTCCCTGCCCCTCCTTTCTGCCATATTGCTGCTGACCTAAAATTAGATTTTCATTGGCAGCTTCCTGTTGAGTTGTCATAGAAGCTATGTGGCTACTTTAAGGGTGGACCATGTGCTATTTTTCAAGGCCATCCAGTTTGTTTTGGGAAATTTTGACAGTGATTCTGTGTTTTAAATTATTAGTATCAGTTTGACTCACTAAAATCTCAGGTCAAAAACTATTTTTTCCTATATTTATTTACCCTATTTATATACCCAAATAACTTATTTATGCATTTATCTATCTCAAGATGTAGAGATTTGTTAAATACCATTAGATCAATTGCATCTCAATTTCAGTATTCCTTGTTATCTTCTTATCCAGTTACTGCCTGCAGTGGCTAGAAACTTGGCACTCTAAATACACAGCTCTGCACAAATGCTTGGGAAGGATTCAAGGATAGAAATGAACATAGCTTTCACCTTTTAGGAGTCCGAAGAACAAGCAGTGTATACTGTTTTCATTGGTGGGCTAAACATTACCTTGGTTTAGCCTGTTTACAGATTTGATAGAGAGATTATGGATTACTCTGCTCTCCAATATTCTGTTCTCTTGCCAGACACACGGAAGACTATCTACTCCCTTTGTAGTTGGTCTGAATTCCTCTGGCCAATTGATTAAGAACAGAAAGCGATGTATGTCTGTCCTTCCTGCTCAAAGCATTTAATCACCAGTGTGACATCCCCTCTCTCCTTTCCTCTAGCTAGTGGTTATGGAAGAGGCCTGTATTGAGATTACAGGATGAACAGATCAAAGTAGCTTAGACCACTGAGTCTTCCTATGGAAGAGAGCCACTCTGGAGCAACTATCCTGTAGCAAACTTTGCATGAACAACAAAATCGTGTATTGTGTGCAGTCATTGAAATGTGGGAGTTGTCACCATAACATAACCGAGCCTACCTTAATTAATACTGTAATCACCCTTGAAAGCCTACAATCACTCAAAATTTATAATGTTTTTGGTAAACTATTCTAAAATTTGCTTGCAATGGGGCTAACATATGGAAGCGATCTCTTAGTTAGTGATGAGTGAGCCTGTTCAAACTGCCATGTCTATACCTAATACATCATCTTTTTAAATGTTCGAAACATCCAGGTGAGGTTGCTAATATCTACAATGCATCTATAGAAGTGATGAGAGTAGTTTTAAATTGAGAAAATTCCAAAGGTCTCAGGATGTATCATTCAAGAATGTTCATCGCGCTTGTAATCCCAGCACTTTGGGAGGCCAAGGTGGGTAGATCACGAAGTAAAGAGTTTGAGACTAGCCTGGCCAACATGGTGAAACCCTGTCTCTAATAAAAATACAAAAATTAGCCAGGCGAGGTGGTGGGCACCTGTAATCCCAGCTAGTTGGGAGGCTGAGGCAGGAGAATTGCTTGAACCCAGGAGGCGGAGGTTGCAGTGAGCCGAGATCCTGCCACTGAACTCCAGCCTGGGCTACAGAGCAAGACTCCGTCTAAAAAAAAAATGTCGGCCGGCCGGTGGTTCAAGCCTGTAATCCAGCACTTTGGGAGGCCCGAGACGGGTGGATGCACGGAGGTCAGGAATTCGAGAACCATCTGGCTAACACGGTGAAACCTCCGTCTTCCTACTAATAAATACAAAAAAAACTAAGCCGCGAGGTGGCGGGGCCGCCTGTAGTCCCCAGCTACTCGGGAGGCTGAGGCAGGAGAATGGAACCCGGGAGGCGGAGCTTGCAGTGAGCTGAGATCTGGCCACTGCACTCCAGTCCCGGCGATCAAGAGCCGAGTACCTCCGCTCAAAAAAAAAAAAAAAAA
This sequence comes from Rhinopithecus bieti, assembly GCF_001698545.2. Lineage (NCBI taxonomy): Eukaryota > Metazoa > Chordata > Mammalia > Primates > Cercopithecidae > Rhinopithecus > Rhinopithecus bieti. Next base: position 765,150 of record NW_016814400.1, on the reverse strand, counting down.
AAAAAAAAAAAAAATGTTCAAGTGTATGTTGCACTAAAAGGGAATGAATCAACCATCAGTGTCTTTATCCTTTCCCCCCTAACATATATACTCAAAAGTCATCTCACCCTCTGATGTTTTGGTAAAACAGGAGACCTTTCACTTCTCCTCCTGAATTGCCATCTATGGAGATTTTTCCCCCAACTCAACATGCTCCTATTGGGGCCTACAAGCTTCCCTTGAATCCCATCTACTCTGCCACTGCCGATGACCATGGGGACCTTTGGAATCCCTGCTTTTCTCAATTGTGCTACTTCTGTGCTGACCTCAGTAGATAAATGCTGTGGGTTGGGCCACACCCCTTTTCTCTTTACTGGCCTTTCATAAATCTGCGCTAGTACAGTCAGGCCTGCCATCAACCTTCATAGTGTCCATTTTTACTCTCCACCCTCTACCTATAGGGTTTTATCCTACGATCCCCACTTGACTAATTTACAGGCCCATGTAGACCTCAGCAGAAAGTTACTCAAAGGTGGCATTAGTGGGTATAAACCAGAGTCTGTTGTGTGCTTTTACCTTCAAACTGCATTCCTCTTCTGTCAGCTGAAGTACAGCTTTGTCTCTTCTTGTCCCTGATGTTCAGCGAGTGACTGTTGTACCAAAACCACACGAAATACGTTGCATGCACACGTACACATTAATCTCATGGACAACTTAAAATTCTCAGAAAAAAACCCAGGCTGTGATCATAGTTAGAAAAAATTTTTTTTTCTAATCACAGTATCATCTTTATTGATTCTCTCTCCTCAAGTATATTAGTGGTTTGCAGTACTGGGCGTATCAATTGTTTGTAGTGAGGGGCATGACAACACCAGTTCCCATAAGTGACTGTTCATCTTCCTCTTTTCAGTTTAATTCCTGGATCCCCCAGTGCTTCAAAGATACAGCCCATTAGAGGACCATCCACCCGTGATGTCCATTTTTTTAGCTACAGTGAAACTCAGATGTGGCATTAGAGCTTTTTATTACCTGATGCTCAGAAACACTCTTAGGTAGTATTTCTGTCTCACATCCCCATACAGATTATGGCTGAAATTTGAAGCAAGATGACTTCATCTTCCTAGCCCACTCATTATAAGTCTAGAATTAGTTTTACAACAATGATTGTAAAGCTTCTCTCATGTAGCCAGGAACCGATATGTGTGCCTTTTCATAGTTTCCTATTATTTGATGATAATTTATAAAATTCTACAAATGCTTCAATGCACATGAATTTGGGCAAAGCATGAACGTTTCTCTTTGTCTGACTATAACGAGGGGACACCTGCCATCAACCCATTTCCTAAATAACAATGAGTTCTTTTCCTCTTTCTTCAGTCTGTCATACTTTCTGTCATTAAAATATTATTCTCCTTCACACACTTTTGATTTTGAGATCAGAACGTTCCCCCCAAATCAAATCAGTTCCTAAGCACTCTATATTCTTTCCTCATAACATCTCTAGCAAAACATCTCTTTTCTTCAGACCTTTTTGTGGCTAAATTATTGGGATGACAACCTTAATGATAATCTTAAATCCAGCAGATAGCATGTTAGGAATATTTAGTAGGCATGAATTCTAAGTATCAGAGAGGTGCAGTTCTTTGATGTGGCCAATATGACATGTGGGATAAACCTGCCTGGGAGCAAAGCTATGCATTTTGCTGAAGCTTTCCGAAATGTGGGGTCTCCTACAAGAGCACAGGTGGAAGAGTTTCTTTTTTTTTCTTTTTGCTACTTTGGGAGAAACATTTGTTGCACCCTGTGGTGCTAGAACAGGAGAATTGGGCTCGATAATAGTAAATCTTAAATTTATCTTTTTCTTGGGTACCTTTCTGATTCTGGCTGATAGCAGATTGGAACCTAGGGAATAACATAAGAACAGCAGTTCTCAGGATATTTTAAATTAAAGTTGTTTGGGGATTTATCAGACCGCAGAAGCGAACTCTAGATAATTCCATCTATGGATTTGGGGATAGAGTTTGTTATTCTTATTTTTAATTTGGTTTCTGACCTTTCTGCTCATTCTCCGTTTCTTTTCCCAAATATGCCAATTTTAATTTTGCTCATCAATAGTTAAACAATAGGGCAAGCAGTTTGAACAAATGGCTTGGGTTATTTAGGGGTTTTGTCTCTATATACAGCAGTGAGAGGTTACTACTGTATCCCTCTCATATCATTTCAACTCACCCCTCCATCCACAGAGAAGATTAAATAATCTTTCCCCCTCTACTGATCAGTTCTTATGTCCTTTAACCACACATCATTCCCTTCTTGTACTGTTTCAATATCATGCCAGCATTACTATTGGTCCCATTGCCCCTCTACCTGCTACTTTATTCTCTTCCTTTTACTTCTGAAACTATCATCTATTGGCAGCTGAGACCCAAATCTAAATTCCTCCTGAGTACTAGACTTAGGTGGACTACTGGCTCATTATTTGTACCTCAAAGTCAAAAGATATGGAGCCGAAGGTGCAGACCTTCCCCATCAGGGCATCTGTCCCCTGTTCTGAGAAACACATCTTATTTGCAAATGATGTCTGCTGTCACACCCACTCAAAGGTTTCGAATCTCTTTGAATGTCCCCTATCTTTGTTCTCTGCACTGAATTATGGATTTGCTCAGCAAATATTTATTGGGCACCAACCATTGTGTTAGGTTCTAGAGATACAAAAATAAAATGGGTATGTAACCATCACAACATGTTTGTGTTCTTGAGTTTCGGGTCATTATTAAAAGAAGGTACTGTTGTTTCATATGGGTTTGCACGAAAGACATTTGATTGTAGATATCATTCTGTTTCTCTTGTCTTCAACCCTATGCCTTTAAGCTATCTCCATGTTGGCTGGGCGTGGTGGCTCATGCCTGTAATCCCAACACTTTGGGAGGCCAAGGTGGATGGATCACCTGAGGTTAGTAGTTCGAGACCAGCCTGGCCAACATGGTGAAACCCTGTCTCTACTAAAAATAGAAAAAATTAGCCAGGTATGGTGGTGGGCACCTATAATTCCAGCTACTTGGGAGGCTGAGGCAGGAGAATCTCTTGCACCTGGGAGGCAGAGTTGCAGTGAGCCGAGATCACGCCATTGTACTCCAGCCTGGGCAACAAGAGCAAAACTCTGTCTCAAAAAAAAAAAAAAAAAAAAAAAAAAAAAAAAAAGATACCTCCATGTTGGTGCATGTAATATTCTGATAGCTAATATAATGAGTGTAATATTCTAATAGATTCTAATATCTGTGCACTGTTTCATTGTGTCCATTCACCCTTTTCAGTGGAGGAGGGTGGATAACTTCCAATTCCACCAGCAGAAACAACAGTGAAGTGAATATACGCCTTTAGGGTCCTATATGAGAATTTCTCTGGGAAATACACCTAGGAGTGAAATTGCTGCGTCACCACATACAGTTGTGCTTTATTTGACTAAGCAGTTGCAGCATAGCTAAATGAGCCTTCCACCCTCCGATGGTGCATGAGGATCCTGTTTTCTTACATACTCTCCTACATGTAGCATGACCCAGTTTTCTAATTTTTGACAATATGATGCATTTCAAGTGATGTCTCATTGTTTTAGTTTACTTTTTCTAATTACAAATAAATTTGAGTGTTCTTTCAATACTTACTGCCACCGAGGTTTCTCCATCTGAGAGTAGTTTGTTCACATATTTTGTCTGCTTTCTATTGGGCTTTCTATATTTTTCTTGTTAATATGTGGACATTTCTAGTGAATTCTAGGTATTTGTACCTTGATGGATGTCCAATTTTGCCAATGTCTTATCTCAATCTGTCATCTGCCTAGTCAATACCTTTTTTAATTACTCATCTGCCAATTTTTCTTTGTTGACTCTTATTAAATTGAAACCCTTAATTGCAATGTTGTCATAACATTTTCACCTTGTGGTTTATGTTTTTTTTGGAGTTATGCTGAAAAAACTTTCTTCTGCACTCTTAAGTTCTGGAGTACATGTGCAGGATGTGCACTCTTGATTACTATACATTTCCTCTACCCATCCATTTGGAGTTTGCTTAACCCAGTTTTATTTTTAATCCAGATAGCAAACAGGTTTTCCCTTTTCTGTCTACTAAAGAGTATTTTGTTATTATTATTACATAGAGGAGGAAGCAGATGCTTAGAAGTTTAAATAATTTGCCTCATAACATAAGCAAGTAAGAGTCAGAGCTGTGATTCTCATCTAGTTCTCTTAACCCCAGAGTTCTTAAGTGGTCTTTCCTCTCCACCTTCTATAGAAGAAGTTCCCTTCTATGTTGCAGTCTCCTTGAAGGCAAAGGTTGTGCACTGTCATGTGTTGAAGCCAAATATCACTGAGAACAATGACAGACACATGCAGTGGCTCAGTAAGTATTTGCTGGAGTTGCAATATCTTGCTCTATCACTCTCTGTCCTTTTTACCCTCTGTAGATTATCATAAAATCTTGTAGAACTGCCTTTTCATCCATTCTACTGACAAACCATTTCCCCAAAGTGATATCATTTGATTAGATTTGCCTCAACATCTGAAGGCTGGACACACTCCAAGGCCTGCTGGTGGAGATTTGACACTGCCATTTGACTTGGAGAATGGTGCTTTGGTGGCACTAGTGGAATCAGTCCAGTAACTAACGGGAACATCAATGATGGGTTCAAATCTGGGACGCATTAAGGTAATGGCATGGACACGCCAGCTTAGGAGACATGGATTTTCATCTGTCTTGATGCTACATTGGTGCCATGTTTCCCGAGGATGCACTCAGAAGCTTAATGAGGGCTGCTGTCTCCTTCTCCAACTGTGCGTTGTTGGAGTGCGTAGTATGGGGGGAATTCAGTTCCAGACTTTGGTTTTCTGCCATTTACAACAGTATTTGGATGCTTCTGTGACTTTTCCAGGTGTTGGCCATATGTAACCTAACTTTCTGCCAACTCATAATGCAATGTGGCTCTAGTAAGGAAACTATCAGCCCATCTCCGAGCCTGTTTGCTCATGTATTTCAATACAACCATCAGCATTTGCCCAGAAGATTGCCTTAGAGGTTTTAGTGGTGGCTGACTCTTTAATACAAAAGAAAAAAAGCTATCCATCAGAGCAGAATTTAATTTTATGATGATGATTTGAGCTTTGCTTGTTTTAAAGTAGGGGATAATGCAGGAGGAAAAATTAAACAAACAGAAAATATCAGATCAAGTCTTCACTTCTCCATACTACCTGGTGAGATGGAACCCAGCTCTAAAAACTTTTAGCAATACTGATTCACCTTTACATGTTAGGGTAAATCAGGAATTGGGAGCCAACAGGAGATGCCAGACTGAGGAAGTCTGGAACTTTGTTTTAGGAAGGACCACAGCACCAAGATGAAGATTATTTGTTTATTCTCTCATGTATGAACACAGCACACACTCACTTAGGAACACTGACTATGGACTGGCTGCTAGGGACACAAAAATGTGTGAGATGCAACTTCTACTCTGAAGGTATTAGCAATTTGCTCAGAGCTACCAAGTCCATTATTATGAGCACTACTATCTTGCACGTGTAGGAACTAAAAGTAAGAGAGGTTAAGTAATTCACTAAAGTTTATTCAGCTAGCAACTATCAAACCTAGGAGCTAGTTCCAGGACTTCTTTTTTTATTATTATACTTTAAGTTCTGGGATTCATGTGCAGAACATGCAGGTTTGTTACATATGCATACACGTGTCATCCATCAACCCATCATCTACACCCATCAACCCATCATCTACATTAGGTATTTCTCCTAATGCTATCCCTCCCCTAGACCCCACCCCTGACAGGCCCCGGTGTGTGATGTTCCCCTCCCTGTGTCCACATGTTCTCATTGTTCAACTCCCACTTATGAGTGAGAACAAGCGGTGTTTGGTTTTCTGTTCCTATGTTAGTTTGCTAAAATATTGGTTTCCAGCTTCATCCATGTCCCTGCAAAGGACATAAACTCATCCTTCTTTATGGCTGCGAAGTATTCTGTGGTGTATATGTGCCACATTTTCTTTATCCAGTCTATTATTGNCTCCTAATGCTATCCCTCCCCTAGACCCCCACCCCCTGACAGGCCCCGGTGTGTGATGTTCCCCTCCCTGTGTCCACATGTTCTCATTGTTCAACTCCCACTTATGAGTGAGAACAAGCGGTGTTTGGTTTTCTGTTCCTATGTTAGTTTGCTAAAATATTGGTTTCCAGCTTCATCCATGTCCCTGCAAAGGACATAAACTCATCCTTCTTTATGGCTGCGAAGTATTCTGTGGTGTATATGTGCCACATTTTCTTTATCCAGTCTATTATTGATGGGCATTTGGGTTGGTTCCAAGTATTTGCTATTGTGAACAGTGCTGCAGTAAACATACGTGTGCATGTGTCTTTATAGTAGCATGATTTATAATCCTTTGGGTACATACCCAGTAATGGGATTACTGGGTCAAATGGTATTTCTGGTTCTAGATCCTTGAGGAATCACCACACTGTCTTCCACAATGGTTGAACTAATTTACACTCCCACCAACAGTGTACTTCTAACTCTAACTCCTGTCCTCTTTGCACAATGATGCAACTATAAAATATCAGCAACCTAATCATAAAGAAACTGCAGGAATAAGTAAGAGCTTCATTCACCAGAGATGGAGCTTTAAGACAGGATAGTGATTCACTAAGGAGGCAGAGTATAAAGAGTTTTGCTTGGTAGGAAACAGTTACCAGAGAAGTGGATAAAAACACAGAATAGAGCCCTTAGCAACAATCTCTGTACAATGCCAGGGGACATCTTTCATTGGACCTTTGCTGTAATCCCCTTCTTGTGACCAGAACTGGTTTTGGAGTTGGGTACCTGGCTGGTGATTAACTAGGCCAAGGGATTTTAAAGCCACTGAGTTTAGAAAGCTAGCTTTAGAAAGCATGGAGCAAACTAGAGATTATTGCATTTTTTATCTAGTTTGTTTTGAAGGAGTATATACTTTTAAATGACTTCCTCAAGATATTTGGGTACAGATTTTATAGAATAAATACTGTTATCAAATTGACACATATTATTTCTTTTCAAGAACTAACAGCATCATCAAACCTCAGAGTTAAAAATGATACTTTAACCAACCAAACATTTGCAACCACAAGTTGAACAAAACACAGTATGCTTCATATATACCAACTATAATTACACAAAATGGGAGGTTTAACTCACAACTGTCATTGGTTTGAGGTGGTTTTGTTCTTCTATACTTTCGTGGGATATCCCTTGGAGACATTGTAATCTAGAAATATGACTTAGCTTAATGGTTAAGAACAAAGGTATGCAACTTACTATTTGGATTTAAATCTTGGCCTTATCAATTAATAATGTCGTTAAGCAAATTTAACTTCTCTGTGTCTCAGTTTCTGAAGGCATATGACAGTATGTATCTTGTAGGGACATGGTAATGATTCAATGAGTCTCTATAAAGAACACAGGAAACTGTCTAGTACAATACGTATTTTATTAATATTAAGTCTTATTCATGTAGACTAACAAATTCTTTGTAATACTTTCTCAGTTGCAAAAAAAAAAAAAAAAATCAGCCTTTTCAAGTCATGTAAAGTTTTCCTAGAGTGCCAATTATTTAGTTAGATTATTTGTTTATTCTCTCATGTATGAACACAGTACACACTCACTTAGGAACATTTAATGTGGATGAATTTAAAATATGTAGACATGGAGAATTTCCTTCTTCTTATCCCAAGTGGGCTTGGAATACAATATAGCATACCATTATCTCCTCTCTGCAGTCAAATTAAGATCTCAGAGTTCATGGTAGGGCTATGTTCCTTATGTTTACCAACTAATTCTGCATCAGCCAGGAACATCCAGCACTTATGTAGCTGGCTTGGGGCCAAGTGTCTATTCCTGTTTAATTCTGCCCTGAAGATTCCTGGTCCCAATCAGGGTTATAGTCAGAAGCTAGAGAGGAAGGACTCTCCAGTTCCACCTCAGTACCACTGCTGAGGGTAATCCACCTGGAAGCTATGTCAAAGATATCCACTGTAGAGGAGAATTCATTTCCAGGTACATGAAGGTCCTCTTGGCATGGTATATGGAGTTGGCATAATGTATGGAGATGCATAGGGTGTTCTGGTAGATGTCCAGCTGGCCCTCATGGGGTGGGTTTGTTGAGCTATGTGGTGGAGAGACAGTTTCGTTGTATTAGGCACAACAGAGCTGCAAGTCAATCTTTTCTCCTAAGAGATAAAAACGTGGGTCCTAGTTGCAGCTACCATGCATCAAGATAAATAAAACACTTTATAAAACACATCAACAAAACACTTTGTGTCTTCATCCTATACCAAATTAAATATATGCTTTGCTCTCAGTTTTGCTGCCTGTAGACATGCATAATGTTTAGTTTCTCAGCTTAGTTAGGTTTCCAATTGTACACGAGAAGACATTGCAAGGGATTATATACGTCCAGAGATTCATAGGGACCCCAGTGAATAAAATAGTACAGGTATAGGGCACCACAGATAACACTGGGTATTACTCTTTGGATTTCTAGAAAGGTCTGTTCTCTCTCACCTTTTAAGGTATCATAATGCCATATTATGCATTTCTTCTTGGATAAGCAATAGTCTCTCTCTACAATGCTAGGGGACATCTTAGTTTCTCAGCTTAGTTGGGTTTCCAGTTGCACCCAATAAGACACTGCAAGGGACTATATATGCTTAGTGATTCATAGGGACGAATCATTGGACATTTCATTTTTGAAAAGTTTTCATATAACAGTCTTAGCAAGAATTCTTTGATTTTTTCCAGATAATACTGCTTTCTGTCTCTCTTGTTAAAATGTCTATGTATTGAGAAATATTGCAGTTGTTTCTTCTGTGACAGAACCCACTTAACAAGTATTTCCTGAACACATGCTATAAGCGAGGCACTATTGTTGAAACTGAGGGCACAGCAGTAATACCTTTTTGAGATTTTAACTTCCTGAATCTATTATATAATTCTTATTTATAGTGCCTCAGATAACATTATCATGCTAATAGGCTATTAATAACTAATTTATTGGTCAAACTAATCTAGGTAAGAGAAAATCCATCTTATTTCACCATATGTTATTGTGTTTTTCATTAAAACAAACTGGATTCACAGTAGTTTTAATCTGGGAAATAATCCATGTACGAAGTAGCAGTTAATTCATCACATGTCCATTCTTGGTTTCCCTTCATTCTCGACTATCTCTAACTCAAGGCACTCAGCATTCACACATATCTGGCCACAAGCCCTAATGAGTCAGTGCAATCACACTTGTTCTTGTGAACTGAATTATTAGCTAATGTTTTCTCCTTTGGCTCAACAAGAATGGAAGAAAAAGTAAGGGAAATTAAGGAGCTATACAATGCTGTTCTTCAGCTATACAACAATTTGGTCATAGAGTACTTGGCATTGTTTAAACCACTATAAAAGTTACTTGTTTATTCCCCACCAGTGAAGATTCTCTCATTCCTTCCCAGTAAATCCCATTTAATGTAAAAGTAACTGAATGCAGAATTTATCCAAGCTACCCTTCTCCATAAAAGGCTAAGAATTTGACACCTTGTGGATGATTCCTTTTCCTTGATTTAGGAAGATAAAACTATTTAGGAAGGAATTCCTAGGTCAAACATTATGAGCTTACTGTGGCCTTGAGGTTGTGACCTTCATTGGAACTCATCAAGAGTATCCTGCCATGTCTTTAACCTTTCAAGCTAAACAAGAAGTTAATTTGCGTGTGGGGCCTGCAGAGACGTTTATTTGGTTCTTTTTAAAGAATTTCTTTTGTGAATCAGCATTTTGATGTCTTAGAAGTTCTTGTTGAATCCCATTACTTAAAATACAGGATAAGTTATTTTATAGGGCTTTTAACCAGTTACTGATGTAATTTGCTATGCATTGTTTACAAGTTGATCCCTAAATTACTGTTATCTTTGACGTTTTCTTTAAATAAAGGAAGACATTTTGACCTTGTGCTTCAAATATGCTATTTCTGTTAAAAAGGAAGAAATGCCAAATGTGAACGGCTGTGTTATTTTTATACTTAGCCTGCTAGTTTCAATTTATATTTACTATGGTTTAAAAGAATTGAAAGCAAAATGTATAAGGCTTTTGAAATAGATTTGTGTTCATGGTATCCTCTTAATTCCCTGGAAAGACATTTAGATAGATTTACAAATGAGTTTAAAATTTTTTCTACACTTTTCAAAAATAATTAAAGCCCAAATCCTAAGACTTTATGAAATAGATCCCTGTTCCTAGACTCTTCTCTGTTCCTGGAAATATGTTCCTTGTATTCTTGCAAATGAGTTTAAGATAATTAGCTGATGCTCTAGAAGGAATTTATTAATGGATTGAGGATGATCACAGGTGATGCTAAGAATGAATGAGCTTGCCTCTTTATCTATTCCATCACATGTGAAATGCTACTGTATCTTTAACTTTGTGTTCAGTGGTAAGGCAGTAAGTAGCAGTTCAAATAGACTGTTTCTCATTTCGACTCACACAACCTGGTGAGTGAGTAAGTTTCCATTCAAGGATAGGAGGGAGGCATTTGAATATTAATCCTTTTCAAAGGAGATTTTTTTTTCTCCCTAACAGTCATAACATTCACATAGTATGAGATCTTGTGAAGTCATAATTCTGGATGTGGCATTCATTTCCTATTTTGACTGACTTACATGTTATTGTGCTTCTACCCTCATGCTGTATAAGAATCTCCCAATGAAGAAAAATTTACCAAGCAAATGAAAAACAGAAAAAGCAGGAGTTGCAATTTTAATTTCAGACCAAACAGACTGTAAACCAATAAAATTCAAAAAAGACAAAAAATGGTAAACATACCGTTTACATAATGGTAAACAGTTTCATTGAACAAGAAGACCTAACTATTCCAAAACTATATGCAGCCAACACAGTAGCACCCAGATTCCTGAAGAAAGTTCTTAGAGACCTACAAAGAGACTTAGATTTACACACAATAATAGTGGGGGATTTCAAAACCCCACTAGTAGTATTAGATAGATCACTGAGGTGGGAAATTAACAAAGAGATTCAGGACCTGAACTCAACACTTGACCAAATGGACCTAACAGACATCTACAGAACTCTCCACCCGAAGATGACAGAATATACATTCTTTTCATCACCACAAGGCACATAGTCTAATATTGACCATACGGCTGGATATAAAATGGCACTCAACAAACTCAGAATAACTGAAATTATGTCAACCATACTTTTGGACCAAAGCACAATGAAAAATAAAAATCAAGGCCTAGAAAATTGCCCCAAACCATACGATTACATGGAAATTAAACAATGTACTCTTAAACAACTCTTAGGTAACTAATGAAATTAAAGCAGAAATCAAGACTTTCTTTGAAACTAATAAGAACAAAGACACAACATACTAGAATCTCTGAGACACAGCTAAGGCAATGTTAAGATGGTAATTTATAGCACTAAACACCCACATCAAAAAGTTAGACAGATCTCAAATTAACAATGTTACATCACAACTAGAAAAACTAGAGAAGCAAGAACAAACAAACCCTAAAGCTAGCAGAGGACAAGAAATAACTGCAATCAAAGCTGAACTGAAGGAGACTGAGACATGAAAAACCATAAAATAGATCAACAAATCTAGAGATTCTTTTTGAAAAAATTAATAAGATCGATGGACTGCTAGCTAGGCTAATAAAGAAAATAAAGAGAGGATAACCAAAATACATAAAAATGACAAAGGGGCCATTACCACGGGCTCCCCAGAAATATAGATAACCACTGGGGACTGCTATGAACACTTTGGTGCACAAGAAGTACAAAATCTAGAAAAACACAGATACATTCCTGGACACATACATCCTCCCACAAGTGAACCAGGGAGAAATTGAATTCCCTGAATAGACCAATAATTAGCTCTGCAATTGAATCAGTAATTAAATAGCCTACCAACCCCCAAAAAGCCCAGGACTGGACAGATTCACAGACAATTTTTACCAGATATACAAAGAAGAGCTGGTACCATTCCTACTGAAGCTATCCCAAAAATTTGAGAAGGGACTCATCCCCGGCTCATTCTATGAGGCAAGCATCATCTTAATACCAAAACTGGGCAGAGACACAACAATAACTACAACAACAAACAACAACAACAACAACAACAAAACACTTCAGGCCAATATCCTTGATTAACATAGATGCAGAAATCTTCAACAAAATACTAGCAAACGGAATCAAGCAGTACACCAAAAAGGTGATCCACCATGATCAATTAGGTTTTATCCCTGGGATGCAAGATTGGTTCAGCATAGGCAAATTAATAAATATGACTCATCACATAAATAGAACTAAAAACAAAACTCACTTGATCATTCCAATAGATGCAGAAAAGGCTTTCAATAAAATTCAACATCCTTTCATGTTAAAAACTCTTAATAAAGTAGTTATTGAAGGCACATAATTCAAAATAATAAGAGCTATCTAGGACAAAGCCACAGCCAACATCATACTGAGGGCAAAAGCTGGAAGCACTCCCCCTGAAAACTGGAACCAGACAAGGATGCCACCTTACTACTCCTATTCAACATAGTATTGGAAGTCCTGGCCAGAGCAATCAGGCAAGGGAAAGAAATAAAGGTCATCCAAATAGTAAGGGAGAAAGTCAAACTATCCCTGTTGGCAGACAACATGATTCTAGATCTAGAAAACCCCATAGTCTCTGTCCAAAAGTTTCTTGAGGTGATAAGCAACTTCAGCAAAGTTTCCTGATAAGAAAGCAATGTAGAAAAATCACTAGCATTCCTATACACTAACAACACCCAAACTGAGAGGCAAATCAGGAATGCAATCTCATTCACAATTGCCACAAAAAGAATAAAATCCCAAGGAATACAGCTAATTAGGGAGGTGAAGGATCTCTACAATGAGAATTTTAAAAGGCTGCTGAAAGAAATCAGAGATGACACAAACAAATAGAAGAACATTCCATGCTCTGGGATAGGAACAATCAATGTCATTAAAGTGGCCATACTGCCTAAAGCAATTTACAGATTCATCACTATTCCTATCAAACTACCAATGATGTTCTTTACATAACTAGAAAAAACTATTCCAAAGTTTATATGGAACCAAACAAGAGCCTGAAGAGCCATTGTAATCCTAAACAAAAAGAGCAAAGCTGGAGCAATCACATTGCCCGACTTCAAACTGCACTACAAGGCTAAGTAACCAAAACAGCATGGTACGAGTACAAAAACAGACACACAGACCAATTGAACAGACTAGAGAACCCAGAAATATGACCTCACACATACAACCACCTGATCTTTGACAAAGCTGACAAAAACAAACAATGGGGAAAGAACTCCCTATTCAAAAAGGGTGCTGGGATAACTGGCTAGCTGTGTGCAGAAGGCTGAAATTGGACTCCTTTTTTATACATATAAAAAATCAACTCAAGATAGATTAGAGACATAAATGTAAAACCTGAAAGTATAAAAACCCAGGAAGATAATCTATGAAACACCACTTTGGACACAGGAACTGGCAAAGATTTTGTGGTGAAAATGCCAAAAGCGATTGCAACAAAAGCAAAAATTGACAAATGGAACCTAATTAAATTAAAGAGATTCCATACAGCAAAAGAAACTATCAACAGGATAAACAGGCAACCTACATAATGGGAGAAAATATTTGTAAACTATACAGCTGACAATGGTCTAATGTTCAGAATCAATAAAGAACTTAAGCAAACATACAAGCAAAAAACAACCCCATTAAAAAGTAGGCAAATGACATGAACAGATGTTTTTCAAAAGAAGACATACAAGTGACCAACACACATATGAAAAAATGCTCAATACCACCAATCATTAGAGAAATGCAAATCAAAGACACAGTGAGGTACCATCTCACACCAGTCAGAATGGCTATTATTAAAAGGCAATAAACAACAATGCCGGTAAGGTTGTGGAGAAAAGGGAACACTTATGCGCAGCTGGTATGAGTGTATATTATTTCAATCATTGTGGAAAGCAGTGTGACGATTCCTTAAAGAACTAAAAACAGAACTACCATTCGACCCAGCAATTCCACTACTGGGTATATATTCAATGCAATATAAATTGTTCTGCCACAATGATACATGCACATGTATGTTCATTACAGCACTATTCACAATAGCAAAGACATAGATCTAATCTAAGTACCTATCAAAGGTAGACTGGATAAAGAAAATGTGGTACATATACACCATGGAATACTGTGCAGCCATAAGAAAGAATGAAATCATGTACTATTCAGCAATATGGATGGAGATGGAGGCCATTATCCTTAGGAACAGAAAACCAAATACCACATGTTCTCAGTCATAAGTGGGAGATAAATAATGAGAACACATTGGCAGAAAGAGGAGAACAACAGATACATACATATATATAGATCTCTCTCTATATATATATCTGACTCATGCAGCCATGGAGGCTGGGAAGTCCTACCGCTTGCTGTCTGTAAAGTAAAAACCAGGAAAGCCGGAGGTGTAATTAAGTCTGAATCCAAAGACCTGAGGACCAGGGGAGCTGATGTTGTAAATCCCATTCTGAGAACAAAAGAAAATGAGATGAGATGTCCCAGTTCATTAAGTGAGGCAGGGAGAAGGGGTTGAATTCCTCCTTCCTTCCCCTTTTAATTTTTAGAAACACTATTGCTAACATTCAGTATATTTAGGCATTTTCTTGTACATTTCAAAACTGTGTAACTTCTTGGTTTCTAATCATGAACACTTGAATCCAATATGATACATCATGTGGTAACATTTCCAGTGGATTATGAGTGTCACATTTTGTCAAGATGGCACTTCCTGAACCTTTTGTTAATTGACTTTTTTTTTTTTTTGAATTGTAGTCTTGCTCTGTTGCCCAGGCTGGAGTGCAGTGGCATGATCTCAGTTCACTGCAGGCTCCACCTCCCGGGTTCACGCCATTCTCCTGCCTCAGCCTCCCAAGTAGCTGGGATTACAGGCACCCGCCACCTCGCCCGGCTAATTTTTTGTATTTTTAGTAGAGACGGGGTTTCATTGTGTTAGCCAGGATGGTCTCAATCTCCTGATCTCGTGATCCGCCCGCCTCGGCCTCCCAAAGCCCTCCACTTTGGTATAAATCTTTGCCTTCTGGGAGAAGTTGATTACTTCAAACATGACCTGTGGATATGCTTCTTGACAATTAGTAAGAATTCTCTTCCTTTTCTTAATGGACAGAATGTAAATTTCTGTGATATACTTCCATTCAATCTCATTGATGAAGAGCTTCCCATGGGTCATTGTAAACATTACACATGGATCACTCAACAGCAATCAGTTAGAAGTCTTTGCATAGACAGTCAGTCTCTACATACAAGAGTCTATTCATCTGAAAACAAAATTACAAACCAAAATGTTGAAACAAATAATGCAGTTCTTTCTTATACAAGCACTTCATTTTTTATTTATGAAATATATATCTCTGGGTAATAATTATGGAGATTGATCTTGCTAGCTCATTAGATATGCTTTTTACCTTAGTAAGAAATGGGCTGGTAAATAATATTTTGGCAAATGCCTAGGCTCAATCTATATTCAGGGGTCCTGCATTCTTCTGTTCAGCGATTCATGTTTTGTTTACTTTAACAGGGAAGGATTCAGTTCTTTCAAAATGTAACTTTTCAGGAACTATGCTAATGGTTATTTATTCTTTGCTTTGCCTCAAATCATTTTCAGGATTAGTTTTATTCAAGCTTTAGGACTGAGACTGCCTACTGGTAGTATTTGTGTTTAATAACTTTACCTGCCTGTTAATGTCTAGATTCTTTCAAAATATCACAATTAGACTCTTTTCAGCTTTTGGATTCTCCCTCCAGAGGGGGTTTGCCAGGTGGCTCCCCTGCTTAGAAACTGTCTTCTCTCCTTTTGGCCTTGTTACTTTTTACTTATTCTTCAGATGTGCCTTTTCCCTAAGCCTTTATTTTGACTCTCATAATATCATGTGCCTCTTCTTTGTAATGTCTACCATTGGTGCAATTTACTTTTATTGATAATTTATTTTACTAACATTTCTCTATATTTATAAGACTGAAACTGTCATAAAAGAAAATACATCTATTTTTTCTTACTATTGTATCCTCAACCACTATCATATAAACCTGGAATTATATACGTGTAAGTATATAGGTTTAAGTTGTGCACATGTACCCTAGAACATAAAGTATAATAATAATAAAAAAAAGAGATGTATCCATTACCGATTGCAAACAATCACTTTCTGTCCACTCTTTCGCCATAATTATTTACATCCCTTCTACATAAAGATGCACTACCTTCTCCTCAGGAGTCTTACTCCATTATGACATTAGGGGCAAATCATCCAGGATCTCATCATCTAAATCAGGACCAGATCTGAATTGAGCTTCTTAGATGAAGCTACTCAGATATGGCTCCTCTGGATCCAGGGATCAGTGTTCTAAAAGGACTTGTTATCTGTATGTCACCCCTGACCCTATTACACACACTTAGCAGGGTAATCATAATAGATACTCTCTTCAGAAGGTGAGGAGCAAGAAGCTTGTATCAATCACTGTTCCATAGCAATTCTGAAATCCAGCTGGGCACAAGCTGTTGTAAGTTCTCCTATTTTAGGGGCAGGGAAAACGTGTTGGTTAGGGTTAAGTCATATTTGCAGAAAGTAGTTCCCCAGGCCATTGTCCCCTTCTGCTCTTACCTTCACCTCCAGGCTCTTAGCTCCAGTCTCTGAGATGCCTTTCCTGTTTGATAGGAAATTCCCCGTGTTTGAAGCTAAGTAGCCTTCTTACCCTGCTTCCTGCCCATACAAAGGGCCCAGAAGCCACATCCATGTGGAAGTGTCTCTATTCTATACTTTTACCATGATGGCAAAGATCCCTTAAAAAGTTCATGTGCCAGATTATGTATATATATATATATGTGTGTGTGTGTGTGTGTGTGTGTGTGTGTGTGTGTGTGTGTGTGTGTGTGTATCCCATTAGACTCTCTTGTAAAGGCCACACACAGCATTATTTTGGAAATAGTCCTGTTCTACTTTGGGTGGCAGGTTAGGATGCTGTGGGACAACCTTCTTAAGATTCGTAGAGGCCCTTTGCCCTACTGAGAGGGTCTATTAGGCACTTTCTTAAGTTATTCTTAGGTCTTGAAAAAGATTTTATAGCCATACCTTTATTCTTTATTCTGGAGCTATTTCTTACTGGGACAACTTTTGTGGGGTGAAGGGACATATAAGATGAGAAAGAGTTTCCTAACCCAGGAAGTCTTGGCCCCTCTGTATTTCCAAACTGAATAGTTTTCTCCCTTAGTTTATGTCTCTCTTACAGTGCTTTGTCATACACAGCCAGATGTACCAAACCAGTAAGTTCCCATTCTCTCCGAAGTTCTTCTTAGCCAGATCTGCAAGTTATTTATGCATATTTTATACTTTCCAAGTTACTACAGGTGATAATTTTTCAAATCTTTCCACCTCTATATACTATAGGGGACTGGTATCTTCTAGCAGTTTCTCACTGCTTTTTCCCTTTCCCAAAAGTTTCTTTGCCGCTTCTGTATGCTTCACCCATAACCCATCTCCTGCCAGAGCCAGTGCCACAGGTTTAAGATTTTTGTTATGACAGCACATTTTTATATCATTATTTAAAGTTCAGTTATCTATCACTGCATTAAAAAATCCACTATTAGTTGGAGCTGAGCTTGTTGGGCAGTTCTGCCTGGAATGAATCATGGCTGCAATCAGTTGACAGTCACCGGAAAGGATGTTCTCTGAGGGCTTCACTCAGTGGCAATGGCTGTTCTGTGAAGGCTCCACTCAACAGGAACGGATGTCTTATGCAGGCTTCTCTCAATGGGAATGGATGTTCTATGGGGGCTTCCTTAACGGGAATGGGTATTCTATAAGGCCTTCACTCAGTGGGAATGGATGTTCTACGAAGGCTTCATTCAGTGAGAATGGATGTTCTATGGGGGCTTCACTCAATGGGAATGGGTGTTCTATGGGGACTTCACTCAGTGAGAATGGATGTTCTATTGGGGCTTTACTCTATGGGAATGGATGTTCTATGGGTGCTTCATTCAATGAGAATGGATGTTCTATGGGGGCTACACTCAATGGGAATGCATGTTCTATTGGGCCTCACTTAATGGGGATGGATGTTCATATTCTATGGGGCTTCACTCAATGGGAATGGGTGTTCTATGGGGACTTCACTCAATGGGAATGGGTGTTCTATGGGGACTTCACTCAATGGGAATGGGTGTTCTATTGGGGCTTTACTCTATGGGAATGGATGTTCTATGGGTGCTTCATTCAATGAGAATGGATGTTCTATGGGGGCTACACTCAGTGGGAATGCATGTTCTATTGGGGCCTCACTTAATGCGAATGGATGTTCTATTGGGGCCTCACTTAATGGGAATGGCTGTTCTATGAAGACTTCACCCAGTGGAAATGGATGTTCTATGAGGGCTTCATTCAGTGGGAATGGATGTCCTGTGAGGGCTTTACTCAATGGGAATGGATATTCTATGGCAGCTTGACTCAACAGGAACGGCTCTTCTATGAGGATATCACTCAACAGGAATGGATATTCTGTGAGGGCTTCACTCAACAGGAGTGGATGTCCTATGAAGGCTTTGCTCCATGAGAGTGGATGTTCTATGAAGGCTTTACTCCATGGGTGTGGATGTTCTGCGAGGGCTTAACAGGAGTCTCTGGCTTTTTAACGAATGCATTGGCTCTGTTTTTGAGTGATTGCAACCCAAAACTCTTCCCTATAGGGAAGGAGATTCTAGGAAATGCAGCTCTTAGCTTTTCCAAGTTGACACCCAGCACAGGAAAGCATGAAACAAATTCCACGCTATGGCAACAGTATTTGTGGAATGCAGACTTTATTCTTAATGTTTCCCCAATGTAGGGGTAGGTATGCTAGTAGACATATGGACCCTGGTCCTACTGAACTGAATTCCTGTTTACCTATATTTATTCAAGGTACAGAATTTGGCAGACAACCTGACATAGTCATACATGTCTTTAATGGAAATTGCAGTTTGGCATTTCCAGTTTGAGTCTCACTAAAAAAAAAAAAATGGAAAAACGTTTTCTTGCTCTAAAACCATGAACCTTCCAAACTTATATGGGATCTGACAAGTACAATGGTTGTTGCCAAGGCCTATCAGGAAGGCATGACATCCCAGCTATAGATGCATATTCATTCCTTCTTTTATTTTATTGTTAACCTTTGCTTCGGTGCACTCACAACAACATGTTCTATAGTTGTGTTTTAGAAGTTTTTTAATTTCAATTGTTGCTGGAAGCACTGCATTGGAAATTAGACACTTTTAGTACTTCGTTTATTGGGGATTTATTCATTCCTCTTGTATGTAGACACAGTGGTACTATAGTATGGTTTTCTAGTGCTGGATGCAAATACCAGCATCCAGAGAACATTTCTTGGCAACTTACTGGCCTAGAATGGGCCATGCCAGCGTTAGTGCCTGGTGGCATCTGGCTCCCTGCTCTTCATTAAATGGTAGAAGACAAAAGAGAAGACTAATACTTGAACTTCTTGACTTTAATGGTTTCTGCATTTTTTAAAGTGGCAAATTCAAACAAACCTCAGGCTTCAACTTCTCGTGAGGACTCATTGCTTTGATATTTATTTAAGTGACACTCTTGTGGTCTTCCAGTAAATGCTTAAGACTTATTCTAAGTTATGCAATTTCTAGAAAAAATAAGCATTTGGTTTCTTGAAATATATAAAAATTCTCAAAGCGTTCTAAAATCAATTATTTAAAATATCCTTGTTTTAAAATGTAATTTTCACTGATCAATTTAGTGCCTAGGATAGTGCTAATCAGAAAACGGTTTTAATGAATTTTTTGAAAATAATAACTCTTAAATGGAAAGGAAGTATTTTCCCAGGGTAGCCTGATTCCCCAAACAATTGGCCTTACTTTTTCATTATACAAAAGCATTTAAAAGAAATTGGACCCTAAGGTCTAAATAAATGCATTAATAATTCTTTCTTCTAATATTAATATTCACAGCAGTTATAATAAAACAACCTTGGTTTATGTTAAATTTGCCCTATTTTCCTTATTTAATAATTAAAATAGCACATTTATTTGTACATGGTTCTGGAAGAGAAGTCTGAGGAATGTTTTAGACTTAGAACAGGTTATGGATATTGTTTCAACAACATTTAATGTATTCTCCTTTTCCTCACTAGTTGGGTAATTATCTAATGAAATTCTCCCTATGTTAGAAATTAGTAGAAAAACAGTGTAAAGAAGCATTCAAAAAGCACACTGTGGAGGGTTTGGCAATTTCTTCACTTTTAGCACAGGCAGCTGGAAGATGCTTTAAGGACATTAGATTCAGGTCCCCTTGTAAACATGCTCACTCTGTCTTCTTTAGATCTTGTGGACACTCCGTTAATGTTTATTAAATGGGGTAAGTAGTGATTCAATTATTTTACCATTATGATAAGGTGGCATTGACTCAGCATAGCGATGTGTCTCCCAAGTTTTCTCTCTTAAGAAACTTTTTCAGGAATGTGTTATTCCTGTTTTTGAAAGTAGATAAAGTTACCCTTCAGACAAAGTAATCTACCTCATTCCACATGGCTGGGAAGTAGCTAGCTGCTTTGAAACCTATTGCCCACTAAAGCTAAAACCCATGATCTTTGGACTACGGAAGCAAACAAGTTGAAAGGCCTTTGAAAAGGCAATCCCAATGACTGTTTCTGTATTCTTACTATTTTGGAACCCAGCACAAATAAATTACGATGTCGTGAGGTGACACTCATGCTGCCTGTGGTGGGGGCCTATTTAAGTTTTACCACAATTTTTGAGTCATTATTTCAGTGGACCAATTTCAGATGGGCCTACTGATAGGCATTATGGTGCCACAACCTTTAGTCACTCACGTGTGCCCTGAATTATGATGAAGTGCACATAATGCTTTCTGGATTCAGCATTTGGTGTGATTGTCTGATTTGCTTGTATGTTTATTAAATCATACTTTTCAAAGAAAGTCTTATCTTGAATGGAATATAAGAATGATAATAATGATAGATTTTCCTTCAAGTTCTGAGCTTGGAAGCTCTTATCAGCTCTGTTAGGTGTATAAATTCTGAGAGAGAAGTACCGTTAATAGCTTAGCCCAAAAGAAAACATTTTTTTTTTTTTTTCTAAGGAGAAATAATAGATTAGCTTTTCTTCTTTATTTTCTTTTGAAAAGTATATAATTCCGGATGTTGACAACAAAGGGCAAATGAGTCTTTTTAAAAATTTACTTGTTGCTCAAGACCTTTATAGGGAGGAAATATTTTCTGTCTCTGTTAAGAAAGATGGAAGGCAGCTAAGTTTGCCTCATCCTTCTGCCATGTCCCTCTTCTTGGATTCTTCTGCATTGTTATATCATCCTCAGACTCCCACACTTTTGCCAGCCCAAATCCTACCAGTCCTTCAGAGTCCATCTCACAAACCATTTTCCCAGCAGATGGTCCTTAAACATCTATTTCCAGCTGCAAGTGGCCTCTTATCCGCTCTAAACCTTTTAGAACTTTCCAACTAGACAATTAACATCAGGGCTGTGGTATGTCTTCTCTCCTCGCAGAAGAGGAAGGACAGAGCCCATTGTATTTGTGCTCCATTGTTATCAGTGCAGAAAATCAGTGCAGTTGAGTCATGGATGATGAGTAGAGGAATATCTCATATATCCAATTAAACTCTAACTTCCAAAGGGAAGAACTAACTCTTCCCACAATTTTGCAGTTAGATCTAACTTCCTGCTCTGTGGTATTAGTTTTCAGGTGGCATGGCCTGCAGGATGGGTAAACTGCCTCAGCTGAATCACTGGAAGCTTTAGGTTTGTTTGGGGGACTTGGGAATTCAAAAGGAAGTAAGAACCTATATTGGAGAAAAGAAGAGAGATGCTCCTGACAGTGGCAGTGTAAGCAAATGGCCCTTGTTATTTGTTAATCCCGTGCAATTAACAGCGACACGGGAAAAATATGGTTTGCAAGGACGACGATGTGATCGTAACATATCCCAGGAAATCATGTTGGATTTAATCGCAGGTGTGAAATTAAGCAATATCATTTTCCTAAATACTATAATTAACCTAGATTTCCAGAAAGAGGTCTTGAAGGTTCTATATTATTCTCTGTAGTCATCCCTCCTTATGTGTTTACTTCTGAAATGGTAGGCGTGCCTCAAACAGGTTTTCTCCATGAGTTTTTGACCTGTTCCTAATTCTAAGGCAAGTGGTGAATATCAGAACAATCCTTGTTTATCTCCAGCGACTCCTCTTTTGTTCCCTGTGTTTTAAAAATGTGTGTTGCAGGTTTTTGTTAATGTTTAATTTTGCTTCCAGTAACAACATTCTCTATATTTGGCTTTGTTGTATTTGCCACTTAAGAATGCAGAATTTATTATTATGTGCTTAAAGCAATCATTTAACACTGACATTTTAAGTATGACAATAATCCAAGTAATTGTTACCCATTCAGTTAACTGAAAACATCTTTACTTCCTGAGACAACTAATTATAATGCAGTGTTACTATCTTTTAATTGTAGACATATTTGTTTTTGTGTTTGTTTTGGTTTAGGCTGTCTTCAAGGACATCCCTAGTCTCGTATTTGGCAATCTGCCCTTATTCTCTGTCTGCTGCTTTCTGAAAATAAATGAAAACACTGTTGCTACACTCTTGAAGGAAAACAAGAGGATTTTATTTTTCACAAGCTTTGCTCATGACTTCAGGACACTGGATGATGAGCTATTTTTAAGACTCCCTGATCAATTGCTATATAAATAGAAATTAATTTCTAAATGTACTCAAAGATTCTAGAAGATGAATTCAGACATCTCAGGTACCATTCTTCCATGTGGCTCTTTACCATTGGAGAAAGGCGGTGTTGCCTTCTGGCTTCGTAGGACTTGAGTTCAAATTCTCACTGTGGCTTTTACCCCTGGGGGGAGTTCTATTTTGATCTGCTTTACATAGGGGTTATTGCAGTGTCCCTTCATTTTGAGAACCCCCGACATTTAGAAATTTTTAATTTCCTAATTTAGTATTACATATTTCCATTCAGAGCTAATTTAGAGGGCATTTAAGTATTTCATTCACTTTCTCACATCATATTCGAATCCTTGTTTTCCATTTAATACAGTGTTCTCCTGAATAACCTATTGAGTGTCTTGTTTTGTTTTTACCAAGTAGGACCTAATAATTAATGTTGCAGTTATGAGGAATAGTATGGGAAATGTAACATTTCACATAATAACAGATTTTCCCCGTGTTTCTGAATGTATTTGTGTGTACATTGTCTGTGATTGCCTCCAGGCAGATGCAATCCTAGTGCTGTGAATTGCTTCTGAACACACACACACACACCCACACACACAGTCACACACACTCACACACACATACACACACAGAGCAGCTTTGCTGAGAAATATTTTGCTAGCAAATCTCATGGCTATCTCTCTAAATGGCACTTGCTGCCCATATGTGCAGTGTGCATTTAATAATCATTCTGTCACCTATGAAACACACACACGTAGCACCAACCCCAGCATCTAAATCAATAAATAATTCAATTATTCTTTTACCTTTGATATTCAACTGAAAGACCATCCTGAATATTTAAAACAAAACTAGCAAAAACTTAGGTCCTTTGGTTTCCTGACTTGGTGAATTGAGTGACATCATCAAGGCAAACATGATGATGGCTGTATCTGCTTTCTTATATTTTCAACTCTCTTTAATTTTGTTTACACCATAGATTTTTATTTAATGGCAATTCCTATTCTAGGTCTTGTTAGGTTTTAGGAATTCAATGTATTACATGGTTAGTTTAAGTAAATAATATTTTCAAATTGCAAATAAAAGGAAAGCCAAACACGAATGGCCTAAGTGATGAGAAGTCCATTTTTCTCAGGCAACGGGGAGTTGATAAGCAGGCAGTTGCTGGTATTCTTTCTATGGCTTGGCTGTGTCAGAATTCTGGCTCAGCCTCTCCGTGATTCTCTCTTTTGACCCTCATGATTTCACGAGCTCTAAGTAACAAGATCACATTCAAAGGGAAAGAGGGGCTAGTGGGAAGTGAACTTACTTGTGTTTTCCCTTCTGCTAGGGAGAGGATTCACTTTCTCAGAATCCCTTCAGCAGCCTTCCCCTTGTATCTCACTGTTCACAACTGGGTCATGTGCCCACTCTTCATTACAAGGGGAAGTTGGAAAAAGGAGTATCTAGACTTTTCTAGCCTCTCCAGTTGGAGGAGGGAAAGGGACAGTTGGATTGGAATGTGCTTTTGGGTAGCCAACTAATTATTGCCACATGGTCCCTGCAAATCTTATAATTAGTATTATTAACTTTTTTTGTTATTCACAGAAAATAGGCTCACCATCCCAACTCCACCGCAACACAGCATATGTTGAATTAATACTAGGATTTATATTAGGATTGGTTTTAGACAGTTTGAGCTGCTATATCAAAAATATACTGCATAGGGTAAACAACAAACATGGTATTTTTGGAGGCTGGAAGCTTAACATCAAGGTGCTGGCAGATCTGGTGTCTGGTTGGGTTCTGTTCCTGGTTCATGGATGACTGTCTTCTCCTTGGATCCTAACATGGCTGAGAGAACAAATTTTTTGTCTCTTTATTTTCTTATAAGGGCATGCATTCCATCCTGAGAGCTCCCACCCTCATGACCTCATCTGAACCTAATCACCTACCAACATTTCCACCTCCTAACACCATCCCTAGAGGGTTGGAGTTTCACCATGTGAATTTGGTGGGAACACAAACATGCAGTCTACAATAGAATTCTTTGGTCAAAATCACAAAATTTAAATGAGCTCGTGTGTGTGTGTGTGTGTGTGTGTGTGTGATATATATATATATATATATATATATATATTTTTTTTTTTTTTTTTTTTTTTTTTTTTTTTTTGAGAAGGAGTCTCACCTCAATATCACCCAGGCTGGAGTAACAATCAATGGTGTGATCTTGGCTCGCTGCAACCTCCACCTCCCAGGTTCGAGCGATTCTCCTGCCTCAGCTTCCTGAGTAGATGAAATTACAAGTGCGCACCACCACGCCCAGCTAAATTTTGTATTTTTAATAGAGATGGGATTTCACCACATTTGCCAGGCTGGTCTCAAACTCCTGACCCCCAGGCAATCCGCCTGCCTTAGCCTCCCAAAGTGCTGGGATTATAGGCATAAGCCATCATGCCTGGCATCAATTTTTTTTAAGGGAGGATAGTGGCAGATAGAGAATAAAACTGGCCACTGACCTCAGGTATGATTAGACCCAGGGACAGACTCACTCTCTCTACAATGTTTTTGCCTATTGTCATAAGTTGACATGGTTTCATCTAATTCAGGTCTTCTCAAATGCCACCTTGTGGCCTTCCATGTTCACCCCACAGTCAATCTCAATCTCATTATCCTGATTCATATAATTTTTTCATAGCACTTACCAGTTTTTGATGTAATCTTAATTAGGTATAGTTGATGTACTCCCCCCCCCAAAAAAAAAATCCTGCACATGTATAATGTATACAATTTGATGACTTTGGACATATGCCATATCTGTGATACCATACTGGTGGAACCATGCCATCTTTTGGAGATGACCTTAATTTTAAAAGTACGCTGTATGAGCAGATGACTTAGACTTCCATAATACCTACCGCTGATGCACTGGATTCCCTCTCTGAACTAATATCTGTGTCAATATAGGAGAGAGGGCTTTTATGACCACCTGATGGAAAAGAAAAGAAGAACAAGCATAGCTTGCAGGTGGTTCATGTAGTGGAAAACAGATAACTGCTGCATTACAGCTCACTTGGGGTGTCCCTGCACAGCAGCAGGCAGGGGAAATTCTCCAGTGGGTAGCACTCCTGCAGGTGCAACTAGTCGTTACCTTTGTGTTGAAAGTGACGTGGCCTAAGGTAAACATCTGTGAGGGCTCATGGTAGACACAGATATCCTGGCTGCTTGGACAGGGGCCTGAAAGGGTAAAGAGAAAATAGGTAATGAGTTTTGAGAAAGAATCACAGGAGTTTACCTTTGAAGTGGGCACAAAGTATAAACATTTTTGGGTTGCAGGTTAACACCCACAGGTAGCATCCACCCTGGAAGAAGCACCAAGCAAAAAGTAAACAGTGTCTCAGCTGTTTAACCTCAGCTTGTCTTTATAATTGACCATCTCAGTGCTGGCACAATGAGTTCATGAACCAAATAGACATGTGGGCAGAGATGAAAGCTATATGCAGGCGAACAGTATGGGCTGCAATTCACCATGGCTTACATTAGCTAGTGTTGCCAAATGTCCAGCCCATCACCAATAGAAATAAATGCTGCCCTTGATATAGCATCATCTCTCAAGGAGACCAACCAGCCATTTGGCGGCAAGTTGACTACATTGGGCCCCTTCCTCCTTGGAAGATGCAGCGAGTCAGCTTGACCAGGAGCAACACATATTCTAGATTTGGGTTTGCATGTATTGCCAACTAGGCCATGGCCCATACACTGTCTGACAATTTACAGAGGGTTTGATCCCTTCAGCCAGAAGGCTGTGCAAGACTGCCTCAGAACAACGGGCTCATTCAAACTGTCACAAGGACAGAAAACCAAACACCGCGTGTTCTCACTCATAGGTGAGAATCCAACAGTGAGAACACCTGGACACAGGGTGGGGAACACCACACACCGGGGCCTGTTGTGCGGTGGGGCAAGGGGGAGGGATAGCATTAGGAGATATACCTAATGTAAATGATGAGTTAATGGGTGCAGCACACCAACATGGCACACGTATACATATGCAACAAACCTGCACGTTGTGCCCGTGTACCCTAGAACTGAAAGTATATATATAAAAGAAAAGAACAAGGGGCTCATTGTATTCCCAAGGAGATGCAGCTGTGGTACCATGATCCACTAATCTTAGTATATTTCCCACCCTCCATATGCTCCCAACCTGATAGACTGGTGAAGTAGCCTCTTGGAAGTTCAGCTCAGTCACTGGATTGAATATATTACCTTGGAAGGATGGGGGGCCCAACATACACTAAATCAGTAACCATAATATGGGTGTCCCTAATACATAGAATAACTGGAAGGCAAGAGCTGGAAATGGAAAGGGCCTCACTTAAAATGACTCCTAGTGACCCACATGGGGAATGTGTTTCCCAACCCAACAATTTTGAGGGTGTAGAATTCTGGAGGCCTTGCTTTGCAGAAGAAAACCATTTCCATCTCAGGACACAGAACATTAAGCCATAGTCACCACCAGGTCATCTCAGGCTCCTCATGCCAAGAGACCGCAGGCAAGGAAAGGAGTCACATTATTGTCAAGGTTAATTATCTCTTATCTTTGGTAGGAGGTGGAGCTGCTACTACACAATGGGAACGGGGAAAATAGGTTTGGTTGTCAGGTGATCCATCTGGGGCTTCTTCTGGTCCTCATGTCTGGCTTTAACTGTCAATGGACACAGAAAGGAGCTGAAGCCTGGGAAGGTCACACTGTCTAGGACTCGAACCTTCAGGACATGAAGATTAGAACATCTCAACAAGCAAGGCATCTAGACCAGCAGAAGTGCTACTCCAGGTTAAGTACGGTGGAGGAGGGTGATAAAGAATGTCAATGTTAACCTCGAGATCAAATGCAACCGTTGTATGTGGCAGTACAACTCAGGATGCCATTGTCCCCACTCACCCTTCTCCATAAAGCTTCCCAGGAAACAAGACTGACCAACTGGAACAGTTTCCAAATGGTGGGAATTTACTGTATGAAGCAAGTGGATCTGAGTGGCACAAAGGGTGGACTACAATGGTTACTGTCATGTTTCACTCAGACCCAGCCCCATCCTTCAGTTGCTGGGAATATTGGTCATGGATGGCTGAGACCTGAGGGCCTCCTTGGGAATTCTCCTTGGTCATAGGAAATTTTCTCATCCATGTTGTGTCCCTCTAATAGGGCAACTCAAGCTGATGACTAATGTGGAAACACAAAGGCCTGCTCCCCTTGCCTTATTTTGGGACAGTATGAAGGGCTACTCTAACTCTAGATCATCACAAAGGCCTTGTGGGTCAGGTTCTCCTTCCGCTCAGTTCTACCTCCTTCCCTTTAGGACAGGTACAGCTCTCGTAATCTCTCCTCAAGGGACCTCCTGCATTCGACTTTGCCTCCGAGAAGACAATTATTTAGTAGGAGAGAGCTCAACATTTCGGTGGCTTATATTTACCTTGCTATTCTAACCAGCATCGTGTTCCCAGATTTTTGTCCCATTTGAATAAGAGTGCTTCAGTAAATTTTATATTCACTAAATTGTATGTGTTTTAGAATTTAAAATTTAAATTTTAAATATCAATTTAGGTTTTGATTTTAAGATTTGCTGATATATACTTTGATAAATGCATATGTAAAAAACATGAAAGATCAAGAAACTGAGTTACATTTAAAAATAACAAGAGATTTGCTGTTATTTATATATATCAGAGCCCCAGGTGAAAAAAAAATAGCACCTTTATTGAAATATAGGAGTATATACACGGAATTAAATTAACAAAGGATTTTGTAAACTATGATGGTATTTTATTTCAGGGTGAAATTCTAGAATATCACACCAGTTATAGTTTCTTTATAGTGCTTTCATGATATGTTTTAAAAACTCCTTTTCTTAAATATTCAGGTAAATTATTTATAAAAATATTATTTAAGTATAACTTTGAAGATGCCAAACTATTTATGGAAATGGGACCATTATTTAAATATTTTACAGAGTATTTATCACTATTATTACTTAAGAAAGTAAAAACTTCCTTGAGATCTTCCATCCATAGTAAATTCACGACAAAATAGGTCAGCTTCTGATTACCTGTCTTTCCTATCTTGATCATAATTTCTGACATTCTAGTTCAGTTCTATGAGGTGCATGATCTACGATTCCTTTGAAAATGTGGCTTAAAGGTTAGGTTTGTTTGTCCAGAGGAAAGGGTGAGTCAAAGTAGACATCATGGAAGGTCAGTTTCGAGAAACATCCTACAGTGCTTGGCTATTCGTAGATGTTTGAACGTGTGAGCACACATATATTGATAGAGAGACTCAAAAATTACTCAGAAAGAATTTAATTAGTTCTTTAATTTCTAGATTTCCTCAGAGCTATCAACACAAATTACTTTTTATAATAGGGGACTAAATAAAACAACTCAGGATTAAATTGGAAAGCAAAATAATTAATATATTACGTATTTTGTTGCATTAAATTATGAAGACATATTTTTCTCTATTTTAGGTCTTTATTTGGAAGTCTTAAAAGAAGATATGGATTAATAATTACTAAAAGTTCTCTTGACATAACTGGAAGGATTTAAATCTTATTTCTATAGCAAGGGCACCTCCTTGTAAGAAACTAGAAGAGAGTAGAATTCAGATTATTTCCATTATTTGTTTAGAAAATGCTGCCATCATGGTTTTTAATAATAATGATGGTGACAAAAAATAAGAATAATTCTATTTGGCTAATATTAACTGAGCACTAACTGTGAGACAAATTTTTTTTTTTTTTTTTTTGAGACGGAGTCTCACTGCGTTGCCCAGGCTGGGGTGCAGTGGCGTTATCTCGGCTCACTGAAAGCTCCGCTTCCTGGATTCATGCCATTCTCCTGCCTCAGCCTCCCGAGTAGCTGGGACTACAGGCGCCCGCCACCATGCCCAGCTAATTTTTTGTATTTTTAGTAGAGACGGGGTTTCACCGTGTTAGCCAGGATGGTCTCAATCTCCTGATCTCGTGATCCACCCACCTCGGCCTCCCAAAATGCTGAGATTACAGACATGAGCCACCGCGCCTGGCCCCCTGTGAGACCAATATTATGCTAATAGCTTTACATGTATTCTCTGTTTTCATTTCTTTTTTCCTTTTATGGGGGGGTGGGGGGATAAGGCTTCGCTCTGTCACACAGGCAAGAGTGTAGTGGTGCAATCACAGCTCACTGCAGCCTTGAATTCCTGGCTCAAGCAATCCTTTAATTCCTGGCTCAAGCAATCCTTCCAGGTCAACCTCATGAATAGTTGGGATTACATACGTGGGCCACTATGCCTGGCTAATATTTGTATGTTTTGTAGAGAGGGGGTTTCACCATGTTGCCCAGGCTGCTCTCCAACTCCTGGCCTTAAGTGATTCCTTCCACTAGGGTCTCCCAAAGTGCTGGGATTACAGGCAAGAGCCACCACACCTGGGCTCCTTTACATTTCTTCATGAACCTTTAAAATAGGTTTTATTGGCTGGGCGCAGTGGCTCAGGCCTGTGATCCCAGCACTTTGGGAGGCCAAGGCAAGTGAATCACAAGGTCAAGAGTTCAGGACCAGCCTGGCCAAGACGGTGAAATCCTATCTCTACTAAAAATACAAAAAAATTAGCCAGGCACAGTGGCAGGTACCTGTAATCCCAGCTAGTCGGGAGGCTGAGGCAGGAGAATTGCTTGAACCCGGGAGGCAGTGGTTGCAGTGAGCCGAGATTGCGCCACTGCACTCCAGCATGGGTGACACAGTGAGACTCCACTTCAAAAAAAAAAAAAAAAAAGAAGTATTATCTTCTTCATATTATTAGAATTATTATTTTAGAGAAGTTAAGTACTTTACTCAGGTTTCTATAGCTACTTTGTGATGAGGTTAATATTCAAATCCAGTTCCATCTGATTTTAAAAATTTATACTTTTAAAACTCTGCTATACATTTTTCTTTTGATACTGTATTCATCAAATATGTATATGTCATATATGTACATATTACATATACTGCTAAATACAGTTCATTATTTATGCCATGTGCATTTTCAATTCAAATGAATTCATTTGAGCTATGCCTTCCTGAGCAGTACTATGAGTACTATTACTCCAGACACTGACAGCAGAGCAGAGCTGCTACCCTTCGACTTCTTGTCAACACTCAATTATTACTTTTTCCTCATTCGTCTTCATTTTCATTTTAATCTGAGTTATATCTGAATTACACTGTTATGTCAGGATAAGATGTCAGACCCATATTGTATTTGACAGATGTCCACATTTTGCTAGAAAAGGCAAAATTAAACTTGATCTCACAAGAAAGTCTGAGTGTTAGAGTGTATTCTACACAAAATAAATTTATCGACCTGTTTAAACTCATATACACTGCGTATATTTTTCTCTTTCTACTGTTTTCAACATATCTGATATTGTCACTGGTTTGGGTTGCCTTTCTACTTTTGGACTCCGTACTGCCAAACGCCTATTTATCTAATATATACAATCCAAACTATGGTTTTAGGAAGGAAACAAAGAAGAGATCAAGCTATGTTCCTTTGTTTCTTGATTTCAATGTCTGAGCTACTTATAGATGCCGTTAGAACCACAATGCGATTCTTTTCACTGAAATGTGTTTTCCATTGCCTGCAATGGTGACTACAAAATGAAAAACTAATTTTGTGATTCAAAAGTGCTTTCTTTGACTAGTTAGTGACCTCTCAGCTTTGTATAATAAGCAATTCTTCTTTAAAAGTGGCATTTGCCTTCCCAGGAATCTGACATATTCTCTTGTTTGATCCTCATAATAATTTGAAGTGGTAGACAGTACAATCTCTTGTTTTTATAGAAGTCATTTGAGGCCCAGAGTCTAGATAATTTATGAAATATCACAAAACTATAGATAGAAGAGCAAAAATTTAAGCCGGAATCTCTGCTGTCAGCCTGTACATAGCCCTGCCTTCCCTCATCCTTCAGTGTGGGCAGCCTTACGTGTCTGGGAGGCTCCTGATGGCATGCTTCTGGCTAAGCTGTGAAGTTGTTTTTCTTTTCTTTTTTTTTTCTTATACTGTTCTGTTAACACATTATCACACAGCTCATCAATGTAATTGTTTTCAAAGCTAACTGCTTTTACATTATTGTTCCAATTATTAATAAAACTCCCATTATGCATCAAGTATTCAGCTATTTTCACTTATGAAGTGCTTTGTAAACATTTTAACTAATTAGGCCAGGCAAATACCAGCAAGGTAAATGTTCTCCTTCTTTCTAACAGATTAGCTGCAAAGCTAAGTCACTTCCCAAAGCCAGAAGGTAAGCTGCGATAATAATTGTGGCAAAAGTCATCCATTTCTGCTTCCCGCTCTGCTATTGTTGTTAAGTCCGGGACAATTGTTGTCCTTAGTTTTCATACATCTTAATTATCATAAAGCACTGGCCCTATATTTATTCATCTTTGACTCTAAGAAACTTTCTCTTGGAAAAATAAGTGCATTCAAATATTGCACCCAGTATTTATTACTACAGAATGTTAAGGAAAATGTTATTTTCAAATGGCAAAATTAACGTTCTAAAACAGACACGTACAACACACATTGAATTTCAAAAAATGTATTTGCGAAAAGGCAAACAGACTTTGGCATCCTTTGCCTCAAGTGGTGAAGTTTGCTTTCAATTTTCTTTTTATACTGTGTGATAAGTTTCATCGTTCCCTGCCCCCTCCAAAGCTTCTCTCTCCCATTCAGAGACTGTCATTGGAAATAACAGCCTAAAGAGTTTGGAGTCTCTTTGGATTCCTTCAACATACTTCAATCGCTGTTTTCTCATTAGAACATTTATACTTTTGTGCCTCAGTGGGAATGATCAATTATTTCAATGTCAGTAGTGGTAATATTACCCCTAAGATTTAGCAATTTTCAAAGATCTTTTAACTTAATTAGAGGCATTTGTTGTAAATTGAATTAAACCTGTTAAAAGTGCAATGTGTTATATTAAAAATATAATAGCCACGTTGACCAAGGAGACACAATTTTAAGGGGAAATGTCCAGTTTAAAAATGTCAACATCAAAATAAAGTTGTGAAGTTTTTCTTTTCATCAGGTTTTCTAAAAGTTGAAAGAATGGATAACAATTTTATCCAGAACATTTTGGCAAAAGTGTATGTACAGATACCTATGTAACAAGATACACATTTCACAAAAATACTTGAAGACAAAACAATAAAAGATTTGAGCATTTTAACACTTTTGTTAAAAAATGAAACTGATGTCATTTATAATTAATGTGTTAATATTTATCTAATATCAACACATGATTATAGTATTGTCATAACTTATTTTTGATTAATGCTCCTTCTTTCCAAATAAGTGCCTCCTTATCGTGACATATTTTACCTCATTTCCTTTTAAGCATGGTGTCACAATGAACTTGCCCAAAGAGGGTCACATAATGATATCTGGTTGTACCTTTCTTCAGAAGCCATTTAGAAAATCCTAATGGTGGCTTTCAAATTTCTTAGGTACCAAGCACATACATTGGCATGGGCTGTATGAATATTGAAATGGTAGATTATAGGAATAGGCAGAAGCAGTTCATAGTTTTAACTGAAGCCATTTAGAAACCTACTTATTCTTAAAATGTATTCATTTAGTACCTGTTCATTTTCAAGCACCTGCAATTCAGGAGGCATGGTGCTAGCACCTGAGAACACAGCAGTGAGCAAGACAGACAGTTCCTGCCTTCACAGAGCAGAGTCACTACATTATGAATATCAGTTTGCATTTTAACTGAGTTCTGGGTATATGTGAGTGGGTTGTATACCTCCTTCCTGCCATCCCTACCAACCCCCATGTAGTTAAACATGGCATGAGTTGTGGAAATGCACAGGTTTTGGCATCAGACAAAAATCAGGTTTAAACCTAGGTTCTGGTCTTGATCTGTCTCTTAGTAGCTGTATGATGTAAAGCAAGTAAATTGAACTTTCTTAGTTGTTTCCTCCTCTGTAAAATGAGTACAGTACCATGTGTCCTCCAAACTGGCCCTGTAAATTAGATACATTTATGAAAAGCTCCCAGTGCACAGTGTATTCAATGCATAATAGCTGCTAATATTACATCAGTAGTATTGTCTATGTCAAATACTCTCTCTCAACTTAAAAACTCTTATTTATAAACTTTTTTGGAGAAGTGAGTGGAGGCACACTGTTTCCTGATTAAGTGGATTTGCAGCCATCAGGCAGCATATGGAAAAAGAATCGCTTCAATGGGTGCTGGAGTGTCAATTGCTTCAGCAATATAGTAAATTCCATGAGAAGAGAAAATGTGTATCATACTAGTCACCAAGAATTTTATAATTTTTTAAAGTTTCAGGTCATTTTCACACCATTCTGATTGCTTCTTGTTATCATGTGTATGGCTTCAAATTTATATTTCCAGTCCTGACATCTCTTGAACTCCACTTCCATAAGGAAAACTGACAATTGGGAAAATTCTCTGGGCTATACCACTGCCATCTTCTATAAGAAGGTCAATATGAGTTTATCTTTTTCCTCATCTTCTCCACTCCCCGACCAATGATTCTTTTCTAGTATGTCCTCTATTCAGTCACCATTGGGTAAGCTACCTGAACCAGAAAATTTGGAACCCTTTCTGAATCTTTTCTGTCAGCCCTCATATTCAGTCTCCACATCCTGTCCATAGTAGTCGGACTTCTCTGGAGTACACTCCCTTATCTTTGTTCTTCCACCACTTGAATTCTCTTTTCTTCAAAAACGCAGCTGTTCCTGTTTGGGAGTATTAGGGGTTAAATTGTATTCCCTGCCCCCGCCATATAGAGAGAGAGACATATTATATATATATATATATATGTTGAAGTCCTAACCCACATTATCTCAGAATGTGACCTTATTTGGAAATAGAGTCATTGCAAATGTAAGTTAAGATGAGGCCATACTGGAGTAGGGTGGGCCCTTTATCCAATATGGCTGCTGCTCTTATGCGTAGGGACACAGACATACAGAGGAAGACAGCCATGTGAAGACTGAAGCAGAAATTAGTGGTATGCTGCTACAAGCCAAGGAGTGCTGGGGGCTACCAGAAGCTGGAGGAAGCAAGGAAGAAACCTCTCCAAGATGCTTTGAAGGGACCATCGCCCTACCAGCACTTTGACTTAAGACTTCTAGCCTCCAGAAATGTAAGAGAATAAATTTCTGTTGTTTGAAGTCACTCATGTTGTGGTTACAGCAGCCCTAAGAAACTAACATGGGGACAAAAGACTTCTTCCTTGTCTGAGACTTGAGTTCTCATTTCAGGAAGCTTAGTGTCTTAGCCAACTTTCATGTTACTGTGACAACAAGGAACACCCACAACCACATGTCTGAAGACTCCAGAGTTCCGCCCCTGGTCGGGCATTACTGATAAACATTGATGTAGGTCACCATGCTTTCCGTCCTTTAGTATGGACCCTCCCAAACCTTTATTTATTCTGCAGCCAGAGCAATGTTTCAAAAATGCAAAAATAATATTCCCCCCATCCCCAAGGGAAAAAAAATACAGTCTGCTGATGGTGTTGGGACAATGTCCAAACTCCTTTATATGGCATAAACTGGCCAGGTCTCTTCCCAGTAGTTCATATCTACCTCTCCAGCTTCACATTCTGGAAACATCTTCTCCTACTTGGACTTTCACCAGCCAGTTCTATTTGTTTTCAGTTTTGGAGACAGGATATTTTCTTCTGAAAACTGCATAGTGTTGGAATGCCTTTCCAGTTTTCCTACCCATTTGTTTAATTCCTCTTTACCTTGTAAAGCTCGTAAGAGAAGTCACCTCTGGCTAAGTTAGAGATAGGTCTATTCTATATGTTTCTTCATAGTATTTAGTACAACACTAAAGCACTTATCACTGGATTTTAGCTCTGTGTTTTATTTTTCTACACTCATCTGTCTCTACAAATGGATGGAAAATTCTGTGGGTGAGTGGGGGTGTTATTCAATGGTGGGAATCGAATGGTGGGAATCCAGAGCTCATCTATATTAGCAATCTATTGCTGCTGGAACAAAGGACTACCAACTTGTGACTTAAAGCAATGCACGTTTGTTATTTTACGGTTCTGGAGGTCGGAAGTCTGCAATGTGTCTCACTGGGCTAAAGTCAAAGTGTCAGCAGGACTCCCTTCTTTCTGGAGGCTCCAGAGGAGTTTCCTTGTCTTTTCCAGCCTCTACAGTCTGTCTTCAGGCCTTGGATCATCTCCAGGTTCAAAGACAAAAATTTCCACCATCCTTCTCACGTTACCCTTTTTCTGGGTCTTTCTTGTGTTTTCATTCTGTCTCTTCTGCTTCCTTCTTCCATTTTTTTTTTTTTTTTTAAAGAACCCTTGTGATTAGATTGGGCTTGACTAAATCAT
Organism: Rhinopithecus bieti; assembly: GCF_001698545.2. Classification (NCBI taxonomy): domain Eukaryota; kingdom Metazoa; phylum Chordata; class Mammalia; order Primates; family Cercopithecidae; genus Rhinopithecus; species Rhinopithecus bieti. Next base: position 728,873 of record NW_016814400.1, on the reverse strand, counting down.
CCAGAATACTTTTCATATTTTAAGCCCAGCAGCTAGCAACTTTAACTCCATCTGATACTTAATTTCCCTTTGCCATATAATTTCGCATAATCACAGATTCCAGGAATTAAGGCATAGAATATTTGGGGGCCATTATTCTGCCAACTGCACTATGATAAAACCTGCTATATTGATTTAACGATAATCTGTTGAATAAGTTATACCCAATTCAACCAGCTTCTACAAAGGGAGAAATGCTTTTTTTTTTTTTTACCTAGGTTCTAGGTAAAGATGCTTACTTTCAATCAGCCTAGAGTTTTGTGGTCGTTGGGTTTCTTGCTAAAGTGATTCAGTAGCTGACTGATGAAGAGTCCTCACAAAAAACCAGGTGACACTATTTTAAAAATTCTTTGTTACCAGTAATATTACTTAGGAAAGTGACTTATCTTATTTAGGCTTTAATTCAGCCTCTGGAGAAGGGAATGCTGAGGGAATATAATAACACCTTCTCCAACCATGAAATGATATGATATATGAATGTTTCTTTGATATCTTCATGATAATGACTCCCTGAAAAGGTGACTATTAAGTCTTAGAAAGCCTCAGAAGTCACTGAGGATATCCGTGCTCAAAAACTTGCTGATGAGTGGGATATGGTGGAAAAGAAATTAAGAAGTACCTAAATAAAAGAATTACTTATAAATGATTATAATGAAAAAAGCACCATAATTTTTTAAGAATGGTACAACAAGAGTGTGTTTGGTTATGCCAAAAGAAAGGAATATGGAAATTTTTAGTGCCATCTATTGGTAGTGATTTTTAAGTAAGAATTATTATGCGTAATTGATGAGTGAATAGCTCTTTGTTTTATCCAAATTCCTAAGGATTCTTGTTAACTATAGAATAGATTAGTTTAAGAATGCATTCTCTTTTTTATACATTCTCTTCTTTTTTTCCAAAGCAATTTTGGTCTTTTTTTATTATGATTACGTGGATGGATCATAGAAATCTTGTTTGATTTCAGATCTCTATTAGGACTGGGCATGGAAGGTGGATATATGTGTGTCATTTGAAATGTGGCTAAAGTTCAGAGAAATAGGTTTCATTTAATAGCTGAATACTGGATGACCTCACCATTCTTCTCACCCTCTGGCAGCTCACCCCGTGAGCAATAGAGGAGATGTCCGCATGAACTGAGAAGTAGCTGCTGGCCTCAATGTGATTTTGCAGTGATCTGTGTGCTCTGTGGCTTCCTTCATAACCAACAAATCAATTCCCACTATGCGTATTACACACCCCAGTGGCAGAGGCCATTTATTATCCTTTTGATGGTCATACTCTTTGTACATAACCAAGAAAGATTACAGAGGAAGGAAAAGAACAGTTGCAATATGGATGAAGATATTCCACAATGGCACTGCATTTTATCATGTAAGCCTTGCATGCGTATAAGGATACAAAAGATGCTCTTTTTCAAGACAATTTTGAAACATGGAAGCAAAATTCTTTTTAATGAAAAATGCTTCAAGAATGAGAAGTGAAGAGAAAGTTGTAGAGATAATTCTACAACAGTTCTAAATTCTATACATTTAGATTTCAAGGGCAAATTTAAAACAATTAAAAGACTGTCATATTTTGTTTTTGTATGGGCATTGTTAATAACACTGTACTTGCCTAGTTTTGCTCAATTAATTAGCTTTTGATATAGTCTTTTATTTGGCATCATTCAGTTATCAACTGATTCCTTTATTAATTTCTAATTTGCAGTATATAAATTTCTAAACTCTCAATGATCAATTCAGGGATTTTCCTGACTCTTTGAATCCACATGTATCTAATAATAGTTACCATTATTAGATAAATCAAAAAACAAATATTGACTTGTGGTGGCTAGGTATAAAATAATTGAATATTTTGAATTCGATGTAAGTGGTTCCTAATGAAATTTTAGTGTTATTTGTCCTAAATCAAAAGTCTGGTTAAAAAAAAAAAGCACATATATCTGAACGTGAGTAGGAAACATTTTTATAGTAAAACTAATGGTAAAAGAATGACTTTATAGTGGGTTCTGTGCATACACACTTAAACTGCTTAGTCATTTATGTCAGTGGATATGAAAAGAATAGTGGAAATTTCCAAAGGTCAAAGAAGCTACTGTCTTTTCTGTTTTGCATCATTTGAGACTTTCCAGGTTTTTTTTTTGTTTTTTGTTTTCAAACAACACAATGCCAAATCTGCATTTGATTTTCCCTTCCCTTTGAAGAGGCAAAACAATGACAGAGTAATTAACTGAGGAGGAGATCATGTACAGGGTATTCTGCTTTAGCAGTGTGGAAAGTTCTGCATTTCATTTCACACGATGGTAAATGGAGTGAGGTATTTTGGAATCCCTTCTATAACAGAGTTAGCCACTGACTACATTACTGTATATAAACCAAACCTTCTTGGGGTCTGTTTCCTGTTTAACTGTTCCTCATTTGTGTAACTGAAAAGAATGCTCAATGAAAAGACTGCATCTTGCTTTCCATTAGGTGATGGTCTACACCTTCATGGAGAAACACACACAACAACAACAAAAAGGAATTGTCAATATCAGGCTCGGTGCCTCACTAGTTCTGCGCAGACCACAAGACTGTAATCGTGGTTTGCAACGCTAAGAGGGAATAGTAGATTGTCTTTTACTTGTTGTTTTTTCTTTCTTTTTTCCCCCACTCTTGTTTTCATGATTTATCTTCTCTTCCCATGTTATGTCATCATATTTGATCTTCAGAGAGCAATGAGCATTTATATGTAACATCTTTTGAATATGCCCATGAATTCCATTTCTTTGCTGTCCCCAGCACTGCTCTGACTTGCTGTGGTTCGTCATTAAGTCACTGAACTGCTTAGTCTGTTACTAGTTTCTCCTTTGGTAACATGTTTATTATTAGGACTATTTTTCATGGAGGAATTTACTATCTCATTCTGGAAAATCTTTCTAGAATAAAATTAAGCATGCTAATCCAGGAATTTAGAGACTAGTTATTATAAAGATCAATTACTGGTTTAATAAAACACATGGTATATACCCATGCGATTTACTGCCTTAATTAAATATTTGCATATCCATATATATATCTTCAAAAATAAAGGGAATCATATCATCATTTAGTCAGGTTTTTTACATTTCTTGGGCTCAATGGAAGCCCAGACTAGTTCAAAGTAGTGCTGGGAAAAATTAGGAGAAAGAGAAGCAACACATTAAGTGTTCATTGTTTTGTGAATGTACCACAGTGATAATATGGTTCAAATTGTTTTATATCTGTTGACCTACTCATCATGCTGACCCTGAGATATGGGTGCTATTACAAGCTTCTTTTTCCATGTGAGCAAACTAAGGCATAGAGAAGAGTTATATCCAGGCTGTCAGCTCCCAGAGATTTTAGTCACAACACTGCGGTAACTCTACTGTATACTACCTCCACAAATTATTTGGACTGAGTGGAAAATGCTTTCTGATTGTTCAGTTATTTTCAGATGGGCTCTTCATCTTTTCTCTTGCAAAAACTATAATTTTAGAAACTTTGACATCTCTCGTCCTTAATGCCAAATATTGAGAGGAGATCAGAGCTAAATCAGAATACTTTGTATGAGATCCTTTTATATTTTATTTCAACCAAAAATACCAGTATTGTGTTATGTAATGAAAAGTTCTTAAGTTTTGAATTTGTATTCATAGATTTTCAGTGCCATAGTGATAATTTCAATTTTTAAAATGAAAATTGATCTTTAACAAGTTACATGCAAATAATTTAATCTTCATGTAGAGAGATAATTGTGGGTGAGATAAGCAGGAATATATTTTAGATTTTACAAATAAAAAATACGTTTACCATTTACAATAATTTATTTTCATGTTTATTTTTAAAAACTGTTCAATTATGGTAAAATCCACATAACATAAAACTTACCATCTTGGCCACTTTTAAGTTACAGTTCAGTGGTATTTTCCCGTTGTGCAACAAATCTCCTGAGTATTTTTATCTTGAAAAACTAAAATTCTGTACTGTTAGCAACTGCTCATTTCCCCTCTCCCTCATGCCTGCCAACCACCATTCTACTGTCTGTTTCTATGATTTTGACTATTTCAGATACCTCTTCATGTAAGTGAAATCGTAAGTATGTGTTCTTTTGTGACTGGCTTATCTTTCTTAGCACAATGTCCTCAGGGTTCATCCATGTTGTAGTATGTGTCAGAATTTCCTTCTTTGTTAAAGGTGAATAATATCCCATTGTTTATGTATATACATCACATTTTGTTTATCCATTCATTGACCAATGGACATTTATATTGTTTCCATGTCTTGCCTATTGCGAATAATTCTGCTATAATCATGGGTACACAAATATCACTTCTGGACCCTGCTTTCAATTATTTTGGATATACATCCAAAGGTGGAATTGCTGAATCATATGATAATTCTATTTTTAATTTTTTGAAGACATACCATACTGTTTTCCATAGTGGTTGAACCTTTTTACTTTCCTGCTAATAGTACACAAAGGTTTTAATTTCTTCACATCCTTGCAAACACTTATTATTGTATATGTGTGTGTGTGTTTATAGTAGGAATTTTAACAGATGTGGGGTCGCATCTCATTGTGGTCTTGATTTGCATTTCCCTAATTCATGTTACTTTATGTTCTCCTATAATGTGAACAACCCACTATAGCTAAAAGGAACATAAATAGTTTTGAGTCCAAGTATTTATTTAGAAATAATTTTGATCAATTTTCCTTTCACAGTGTTTCACTGTTATTCTCAAAATATCCTACTTTTGGTTGTGCTTTAAGCACAGATTTTATCTACTGTTTCTTTGTTTGCAGCTGTTCTTCAGTTGCTGACAGTAGATCTGGAGACTTCTTCAAGCATCTCCATTTTGTGCTGGTATCAGTGTCTTCAGAACTTCAGTTATCTCAATGGCAAAGCCAGGGCTTCTGGTACATTATCCTGCTGATGGTTTCTCTCTGGTTCCTGAGGCTCTACCTGCATTACCTGGGCCAGTGGCTTTTCCTCCAGGCCATTTCAACTCCTGTTACAAAGTGCGTGCTTTCCTCTGAAAGTCAAAGGAATGTATTTTCATCTTGATAGGACACATGAAAGTACAAAACACCTCTCCCATCCATTTACCGTACAACCTAAAATGCAGAGATTATTTGAAAAGACAAAAATGTCTTTATCTAAGAGCAAGAACTTCTATTACAGTTATAGTCTCACCTTATGGGCCTGTATATATAAGTACATAACTGGTACATCAATATTTATTTTAAATTTAGCAGATTCAAATATGTTCTAATATCTGAGCAGGAATTTAGCAACAATGTTTTATTCTATTTTGATTTTATCATAGTGACTTAGGCTGAAGGTATTTTAGAAGTAATGTAAGTGTGATTTATCACCTATTCACAGAGAAGCAAAGATTGCTTCTTCTGCAAAATGATTGAATTCAAACAATTACCAAACTCAAGCCCAGGCAGCTTTCTGGGCCATTATCCTCTGGAAAAAGATGACATTTTAAAGGTTATCTCTCTATAAACATGATTCCAAAGACACTGTAGATAGACACACAGATAGATATCAATACAAGTAAAATTCATTTTCTCAAATGTAGATGGTACAGATAAAAATAAAGTTGTGTGTATATTTTCAATTAAGAGTGCAAAGAACTTTAAGACTTTATGAAAATAATATATATGCATATTTATCTTTATACATACATATATAGTTATTGATATTCTTTGAAAATTAAATCATAAAGGTCCGAATATATTATGGAATATGCAAATGTGTATATAGTAAACTGCATTTTCAAGGAGGAATTTTTATATGGATAGTCTCTTTGTTCCTCCTTTCTTTCTTTCTCTTTCCTTTTTTTAAGGTTTCCAAAGCAGGAAAAACAAATTTTATATGCTTGGCCTAGTTGTTGTTTGCTTTTCACTCTTTTATTCTTCAATAGGAAAGGAAGCCCTATCTTTATTAGTTGTTAATAAAATGAGACTGCAAAATGTATCCTGACAGCCCCATTGAACCAATTTCTTAAGCAACGGAGGACCTAAGCTACAAAGGATATTTTTCTGGCTATTGTCTCAGTCTGCAGGCTTGAGTTATACAGTAGCTCTGTGTCACATCTTAGCTGTGAGCCACAGCAATAACACTTCCAACAATGAGCACGTCTTCCACTCTCGCTCTGTGTCAGATACTATGCTAAGATATTTACGTACATGGCCGGGCACGGTAGCTCATGCCTGTAATCCCAGCACTTTGGGAGGCCAAGGCGGGTGGATCACGAGGTCAGGAGATCGAGACCATCCTGGCTAACATGGTGAAACCCCATCTCTCCTAAAAATACCAAAAAAAATAAATAAATAAAGATTAGCCAGGCATGGTGGCAGGCACCTGTAGTCCCAGATACTTGGGAGGCTGAGGAAGGAGAATGGCGTGAACCCAGGAGGCAGAGCTTGCAGTGAGCCAAGATTGCGCCACTGCACTCCATCCTGGGCGACACAGCAAGACTCTGTTTCAAAAAAAAAAAAAAGAAAGAAAAAAGAAATGTACGTACATTATCTGATATTCGCATAAGAACAAAGCGTAAAACTTTCTTTGAAGCACAAGTCAAGGAGTGGGTAAAACAACTCCTTTTAGTAGATGGCGGATAAATAGAATGCACAGGCAGGATTAACTATGAAGCAGCTTTACATAGGCTGAAATTCAGGGGAGAGAAAACTTCAAGTGAAATAAAGTCTCACTGCACAGAAAGTCAGTGGCAAAGCCTGGGTCAAGGATGCCTGAATGACTGGGTTGAGAATGGATCTAATTATTGGGTTAGGTCCTTCACCTGCGTCTAGTTGACTCTTTCAGAACAACAAAGGAGTATGATATTTTGGTTGTTAGTGGTGACAGTGTCATTTTTGTTGTATCTGGGAATCTGCTTACAAGAATCATGAGTAAAATTAATCAGTTATGCTGAAACTCTAAAGGAGCATTAGATTTACATCTAGTTCTCATTTCTGTTAAAGATTGACACAGTATAAAGTTCACTGGTATATTTCACATTTTAAATAACCTACTAAAGTGTACTGTGTGAACTGCAGAATTGCTCTTAGTCTTTAGAATGCTCTGTTCAGTGGCTCAAATTGACATACTTTCTATGGTGGCACAGGACACCTAAAACAACAATAAACAGGATAGAGTTTACCTTTTCCTGGGAAGTAACATGTTGAGGGGCTGGGAAAAGATGAAAATTTCTACCAATAAATTGGGGGTACTACTAAGTGTCCAGTTTTCTGTATTTAAGAAAAAGAAAACAAAACACAGAGTTCTTTAAATTGGTTTGTACACTTGGTATTTTGTACAGTTCCTCTTGTTTGCCCTTATATGACTGCCTTCTTTTCCCACAGATTCCATTTTTCTCTTCACACCATTGAGCTTCGCTACCCAACTTCCTCACTTCACATTGGAGAAGAGCTTCCTGTGGTTGTGATGGGGCCTTTAATGCTGAATGCAATCCTACTTCTTTTGGTTTTGATCAGATGGGGCTGTCAGCTACTGTTTGCCTCCTGCCCTGATGTCTTGTCAAAGTTAATCATTACCATGGGACTATGGACAGTTCTAGACCCATTGGCAGTGTTTATAGTGGATACTCTCCTGGGGGTAAGTCAAATGAAATAATCAGGATATGAGTCCTTGACATAGAATTTAGCTTTAGTCCATGAATCATTTGACATGGAAAGTTTCAATCATAATGAACAATCAATATTCATCTTAAATCGAAATTAAGTTTCTTCTGATAAAAAAGTCATGGATGTCTAATATAATCAATTTAAGTGTAATTTTAACTCTCATAAATAAACACTTGAAAAATAAGCCAGAAGTCATGTTGAAGATCAAATCCCAGCTAGCTGTCACATTTGTAACCTTATTACAAAGAAGCTTTATTTTGTTATATTCTTTTGGTGCCATTTTTTAGGTAACTTTTTTAATATTAAGGATTTTCATAGGCAAATTTTGCAAAAAGGTAATTGCACAGTAGTTCCTTTAATTGGTTAGGTTATTTATTGACTATGATGTAATATTCTTCTGCACTAAATACAGTCAAGAATGAAAGCTTTTAAACATTTCTAAGTAATAAATGTATTTTAAAAAGTACCGCATAGGCATTTATTTAGACTCTTGTGATGATATTGAAGTGACATGGTGCATTTTCACCCTAAAATATATATTTCTAGGATTACATAATTATGAATGATGTATTAAGGTACATAATGACATGTAAATAATGGTAATAATAATTCTAATATTTGAAGAGTGCTCTTGTATTTTTCAAGCATCTTCACACAATGTCTTTGATTACATATTTATGACAATCCTGTAAGTTGATGGGGCAAGTATTCTTCTCACTTTACAGCTGGGAGAAACCAGATGCAGAATTACATGACTTATCTGAGGCCATATAGCCAGTTCACCCTGCACCCACGACTAGGACCCAGATTTCTGAATTCTGAGGATGATGTTCCTTCTATCATGTTAAAATCTCTACTTCAAGCTTTCAGTCAATATATTGCTTTGCGAAATTAAATGTATGTTATCCCTGATAACAATTTTTTTGATTACCCCAAAATATTTAATTTACCAATGAATTTGGGGGCTATAATTTGAGGCAAAAATGATGTGGCTCTTAGTGTAAATTTATTACCATATCCAAATCTATTGCTTTGAATTCGCAAGGCGTGGGCTTTCCTAGAGAGTGTTACTGAAACGTACTGATTCTCACACCTTATTCTGTATCAGAATCTATTGTAGGCTCTGGTAAAAACAGATTGCTGGGCCCCATCCCCAGAGTTCTTTCTCTGGTGGGTCTGAAGTAGAGCTCAAGAACTTGCATTTCTAACACATTTACAGATGATGTTGTTGGTCAGGGACCACAGTTTGAGGACCACGGATATTATGGATGCATAGGAAAGCTCTGATGAGCCGACTAAGAAGATCTAGGAATAGCAACATAGGTTGGAAGATGCAAGCTCCTGCATAGGCAGGGCTCAATTGGGCATCCTTTCCTAGGCAAGGCTAGGCAAGGCTCAATGGGGGATCATCCTTTCCTATCCTGCCTACTTGCCGTGACCCCTGACCTGCAATTTAGCAACTTTACTGAAGCTCCATTTAAATTACCAAATGCTTTAGATTAAATCATCAAAACAAAATTAAAGATAATGGCAAACAGTGGAGTAATTCAAGCCAAGAAACACTTTACCTTGGAGTCATCACATTTTTAAGCAATTTCAATATGCAAAAGAAGAGACATCTGAATTTTAACTAAATTTCTATATTGTAGACCTAGCCATAAAATATCATTCCAAGCAGGGGAGCATATAGATACTATAAATTAATCATTATGATCAAATATTTATTTATAAAATTATCTTAATTTATGAAATAATATTCCACATTTGGTATATTTCTCCTTTTAACAAGAAAAAGGAAAGTTTCATAACTGGAATGTATGTGTTTGGATTATATTCACCATACCAAGCAAATCATAGAGATGGGTGTTTTGCTGGACTCTACTTGTTAACTGTGTTTGAAATTGATTCTTTTGTCAACAAAGTGCTTTTAGAACATTTCCATCCATGAAGGTATCTCCCACTTTGGGTGCTATAGTAGCAGAGCCTGTCACCATTTTTCGCACTCTGTCTCAGGCCCTAGATGCTATTTCTCTGCCTGAGCCCTAATCTGGATAAAAAGTAGAGGAAAGATTTGCTTTCAAGTTCCCTGGGGATCTTATTAAAATGCACATTCATGTTCTCACTTACATGTGGGAGCTAAATAATGAGTACATATGAACATAAACAGTGGAATAATAGACATTAGAGACTTAAAAAGGTGGGAGGAAGGAGGATGGAAGGGGCATGAGGGATGAGAAATTGGCATGAGGGATGAGAAATTACCTAATGGGTGCAGTGTATACTAGTTGGGTGATGGTTACATGAAAAGTCCCAGACTTCACTACTGCACAACATATTCATATAACAAATCTGCACTTACAGCCTCTAAATCTATAAAAATAAAATCATATTTTAAAAAATAAAACAAAATGCACATTCTGAGTTAGCAGGTAGAGCCTAGGATTCTTCATTACTGATAGACCCCTAGATGGTGCCAATGATGCTAGTTCCATGGACCACACTGTGAGTAACAAGGTGCTACACACTTTGCTGAGAAGGCCTTTCCTTTCATTTTCCTGCTTGCTAGGCTGGGCTTTTGCTCACTGGGAATAGCTGGGCTGCTCTTCACAAGACTGGAGTTCTCACAGCTTTAAGTGCACTAATGTCTTTGTAGATTTCATATGAGAATTCTGACTGCTTATTCCTGAGTGGAAATGACCTTTGCCAGAAATGCCCAGAACCTGCCGACAAGTGTGATTGTTGACTCTAACTATGTAGACCATTTAACATGATTAAAATTAACTAAAAGAGTGCCCCTCAAGCCCACTGGTATATCTAGTTTCTAGTCCCACTGTTAGGGATTAGTGAAAGAATCATGTGCCAAGGAACGCTCGTCAGTTCTTGAAGAACAGACCACTGTGTGAAGCCTCCATGCCTTTGAGCACCTTGACAACATGGCAGAAGAGGGAGCCTTTTGAGTTAGAAGTGGCTGTGTTTCCTACCCCATCTCTAAATTTTTTTCACCCTGCTGATTAGCACATTCTGATTCTCAGTGAACTGAGCTGCAGCCAGCTGGATAACATCTACATTCCTACCTCTCTTATTCTCCAGGATAATAAGGTGACTGTGGCATTGAGGATTGATGAGCAGGAGATGTAGAGAGGAATGCTGTCTGCATTCTGGGAGGACCAACTTCCAATTTCTCCCAGAGTCCTAATGTGCATATTGAGTAGACAGGGTGCCGGGGCTCAGCCTACAGCCACATCACGCGTGAAGCCATTAGGGGAGGATGAGCAGCTGTCCCTGTGGTCCTCTGAGATCTCCTCAGAAGGATGTCTGCAGCAATCTTGGAAGGACTTTTCTTGTTTCAGTTAGTTCCCTCAGGCAGATAAATAGGAGACCAGACCACTGTATCCAAGGCAGCTGACAAAATGAGCAGAACTTAATTTACTCTGGACCTCCGATGTAATCTATAGGAAAGTAACCTCCAGTGTGGCCATCTCAGAACCAGTTCATAGATCTGGAACCTGATAAAGGCTGCCTTGGATTCCAGTAGATGTATAGAGCACCCTTCTCTCTCTCTCCACTTGAAAAAAAAAAGCTAAATTGTTTTCCAAATTTGCACAAATTATTGGGCAGTTTGAATCCATCATGTTTTATTGCAGATGACATCTAATTTTGTTATCTTTTAAAACCTCGAAAGCTGTCTGTAATCCAAGATAGATAGCATTAAAACCCTTTGGGAACCTGTAAAAATGCACTTGGACGTGGGCACATACTGAAGCTTCAGAAGTATTGATTTAAATCTATGGTTCTCAAAGTGTGGTCCGTGGACCAACAGCATTAACATCACCTGAGAACTCAACAGAAATGCAAAATCTTAGGCCCTGCACCAAATTCACTGAGCTAGAAACATTGGGAAGGGGCCCATCAATATGTATATTAACAAGCCTTCCAGGTGATTCTGATGATCATTAATTCTTGAAAACTACTGTTCCACAAGGATTGCAGTTATCATAGGTTGAATGTCACTTGGGAGACTCAGGTTGCCTGAGTTCATACCTCCAGATCCTTCTGCACTTCTTTTTAGCGGACAAAGCTGAGTATCTTCTGGGTTTGATCCAGGTCACTCAGCTCAGGGAGATGCTACCTAATTTTACTGGTATTTTCTGTCTTGAATTCACTTCATTTATAGAGATCTAAGGGGAGATGTGGCAGATGAACTAGTTTGAGGCTGAAGTGCTGAGTGGCTGTTGATGTTGCTAGTAATTCTTTGCTAGTCCTTCAGTTTGTTGGTTCAGAGGTTGGCAATGCATTGATGATACTATGCTCAACAATTTCATTAAGTGGATAAATTATTTCTCTGCCTGAGCCCTAATCTGGATAAAAAGTAGAGGAAAGATGTGCTACTGAATGTTTTAGTCCATCAGCACATATTTATTGAGTATATACTCTCTACACAAAGTTTTAAAAGATTCAGAATACATATGGCATAATTTCTGCCCTCAATATAAATAGTGAGATGAGAATAAAACATGTAAGCAAAAATGAAAGGTAGGATGCAAACACTGTCATTCAGCAAATGATTCTTGAGACTCCACATCTTATTCCCTTTTGTGCTGCGATAATAAAATACCTAAGACTGGTTAATTTATAATGAACAGGAATTATTGGCTCATGGTTATGGAGTCTGGGAAGTCCGAGATTGAGGAACTGACATCCTAAAAGTGTTGGAGGCTGCACAAATGTTTCTTATGATTAGGCATAATTGAAATCTGTCAGTAACAATATGAACCCTTGATCAATTAAGCAACTGACCAATCGTATTACCTTCTCCTCCTTGCTCTTGTTACCCAATAAATACAAAGGGCTGTAGATGCTCAGCGGCCGTCTTTGTTCACTAGAAGCAGGGAGCTCTCTTCTTCTCCTCCATGCTAGCCTTCCCTTAAAATAGTTTCTTTTGTTTTTTGTTATCATTTCTATGTTCATCCCTTTGTTCAGTCTTGTAATGACGGTCTCAAGCAGTAACAATAGTAACTGCCATAATGACGGTCTCAAGTAGTACCCGTGGCAGTCAACCACATGCAAGGGGCTTCTTGCTGTATCATCCCATGGCAGGAGAGCAAAGAGAGGATGAGAGATGGCAAGAATTCAAACTTGCAGCCTCAAACTCTTTTATAATTGGCATTAATCCGTTCATGAGGGTGGAGCCTTCATGACCTAAACACCTCCCATTAGGCTCTACCTCCCAACACTGTTGCACTGGGATTAAGTTTCCAACACATGCTTTTGGGAGACACATTCGAATCACAACCACTCCATTAGAAGTGACCATAGAGTAGTGGAAAGACCACAGAGTCGGAGTCAGAGAGAGCTGGGTTCCGGTCCCAGCTCTGCTATGTGTCATCTATTTGATGTCGGATAGGCCAGTTTACCTCTTCGGTTTTCAATGTCCTCATATGCATCATGAGAAAGTAGTAATATCTACAAATACAAAACACCTACCTTACTCTTTTTATAGTGTTGTTGGGAAGATCAAATAAGAGACTGGGAA
>NW_016814400.1:700966-715190 GCF_001698545.2 Rhinopithecus bieti | reverse complement strand
TATATATAAAATACATACATAAATTATGTATATAAATATATAATATATATTTTATAAATTATGTATATAAATATATACATATATTATATATTATATGTTTAACATAAAAAGAATAAAGATGAGAGTATTAGAATGAAATGATGATGCTGTGCTCTGTGAATGACACAAGATGTAAGAGCCATTGCCCCGATAGTCCAGGCTGGAATTTACAATCTAGTTGGAGAATCAACACACACACACAGACACACACACACAGATGTAGTATGGGCTGTGTGTGATGAATACCATTTGGGAGGCACTGGCTCATTCTCTGATATCTTTAGGTCTTTTCTTAGAGGCCATCTTTTTAGTGACACCTATTCTGAAGCAATATTTAGTGATATTCTTCTATCTTTCCTATACCTCTTCTGGTTTACATTTTTCTTCATAATACCATCCTGTGATATATCATATTCAATAAATTACTTATTTTAATCTTGCATATATGCTTACTATCATTCACGTACCCCCTTCTCACCGAAATGTAAGCTGCAAGAAGGTAGAGCTTTTGTCTAATTGTATTCACTCTTTTATCTTCAGTTCCTAATGACACATAATAGGCATTCAATATATGTAGGTCAAAGAAATAATTAGAATATATTGGTTAGGTTATGTGACTGTCATCAAATATATATCTTTTTTTTTGGTTTCATTAATGAATCTCAAGTCTATTTCATTACCTTTAAGAAACAGCAGAAAGGTATGATGTAGAATAGGAGAGATGCATGATGACTCTTACAATCTACTGCCAAAAGTCCGGGCAGCAGTCACACAATTTTGCAAGGCAGACTGGTTAACAAGTACAGAATATAGAAATAAAAGTTTTGAGATGGTGATCAAAGAAGCAGTAGTTGAGAATTGGAACATCTCAATTCTACTCACTGCCCAATCACTAAAGTATATTCTGGTGTAGGGAAAATACAAATGAATCTGCTTAGGTTTCTGTTTTCATCTACACATGAGTGATTTGGATAAACTTTTTAAAAAAATGGTTTTTTCGGCCGGGCGCGGTGGCTCAAGCTTGTAATCCCAGCACTTTGGGAGGCCGAGACGGGTGGATCACGAGATCAGGAGATCGAGACCATCCTGACTAACGCGGTAAAACCCCGTCTCTACTAAAAAAAACACAAAAAACTAGCCAGGCAAGGTGGCGGGCGCCTGTAGTCCCAGCTACTGGCAAGGCTGAGGCAGGAGAATGGCGTACTACCCGGGAGGCAGAGCTTGCAGTGAGCTGAGATCCGGCCACTGGCCACTCCCCCAGCCTGGGCGACAGGCAAGTCCGTCTCAACAAACCAACAAAAAAAAAAAAAAGGCTTTTCACATTCTATCATAAAGTTTAATCATCGGGTTTAAAAACTAAAGAAATTCTTCCTTCTCTATTGCTTTGGAGAAAAGATACCTTACTTAACATTTATATTGCATATTACTTCCACTTGATATCAAGAGACTTATAATTAAAGAACATCCATATTTTATAAAGTCAAAGATGTCATATGATGATACTGTAGGTCTTTACAAATGTATATACTTTTAAAACCCCATAGTATTGTTTTCATTTCTAATCCAATGTAGTGTATGTCTTTCCTTGTCTAAAATAAGGACTTATTGTTAAATTAACCTAATGTAAACTTGGTTTTCAAACTCACATTAAGTAGCCTGATAACTTTTTTATAAGTTTCTAAAATAAGCCATCTCTTTTATGCATAGCACAAATTAAATTCCTATCAAATCTGCTTCAGAAAGAAAGGACTCTTTTCACCATATTTAATTTCTTCACATCTTGTGCTCATTAAATTCAGAAATTAATAGTACATAAATAAAACATGGCTTTTACTTTATGAATTGCATGTCGAGTGTGTGCATGTAAAGGCTTAGAGGGAAGATGAGAAAAACCGGTAAACCAAGCCTTTTTTTTCTTTTCCTTTGCGTACCAGAAGAGCTGGCAATCTTCAGTACCTAGAAGACTTATTTCAAAAACAATTTATAGGGTCACATAGTCTTTGTATATTTACTTTCACCTAACTTGATGATCAGTGTTCCCATTCTTAGTTTTTCAAATCTGTGTTTGCTTTTGTCAGTGTCTTACAAATAATGAGGAGACTCTTATGGCGGATGCCGCGAAGCTCTACTGGATGTTTGTAAGAACGATGCAGCCAGGCATTCTTGGCGTGGTGATCACAGTGCTGCTTTACATCCTCCTGTTCATCATTTCTTCTTTGATTTTATATTTATATTGTCTCAGGTAAGGTGCTTCAATCACTTTGTTCTTCAATGTGTTCAGCCTCCAGTCTTCTTATTGCATATTTAGGTTGTGAGGAGATGGTTAAAGAAGAGAAGTTAGAACCATCTCTACATTGCTAAGGTAAACATTTCTTTGGTTACCTGTAACACTTGTCCTGAAGACCAACCAGGAAATTATTCGACTTTAGGAAAATATGTTCCCCGTTATAGAGAGAGCTAATTTTACTGTGAATTATTAAACTTGCTGCTCCAAACCAGAGACCTGTAGCAAACAAAGAGTAATCTCTTGATATCTAATAACATTCTGGGAAATTTCCTGAAAAGTTCGTCTTAAATTCTCTTCTTCTTTTCCTCCCAACCTGCTTCTTCCCACACTTTCCACCCGTTAAAGTCACCAACAGAAAAATTATTCTTCAGCTTTGATCCTGAATATCATGGATTTGGCTTGCCAAGTCATCAGTTTAGCAAACAATGTGTGTTTGTGATGAAAGAGAAGAGAAGCAATAAATGCAAGGTAGTATAAAAAGTACTAGGACGGCATTTTATTCTATTGATTATTTTGTTTGCTTTGCAGAAGCTTTTTAGTTTGATGTAGTCCCACTTGTCTATTTTCACTTTTACTTCCTGTACTTTTGGTGTCTTATCCATGAAATCATTGCCAAGACCAATGTCATGAAGATTTTCCCCTATGTTTTCTTTTAGGAATTTTACAGTTTCAGATCTTATGTTTAGGTCTTTAATCCATTTTGAGTTGATTTTTGTATTAACATATGGTGTAAGCTAAAGGTCAATCTCATTCTTTTGCATGCGAATATTCACTTTTCCCAGTGGCATTTGTAGAAGAGACTGTCCTTTCCCCATTGTGTTTTCTTGGCATCCTTGTTGAAGATCAGTTCATTGTATATGTGTAGATCTATTTCTGGGCTCTGTAGTCTGTAACATTGGTCTATATCTGTCTTTATGCCAGTACCATACTGTTTTAATTACTGCAGCATTGCAATATTATCTAGCAATTCCACTTCTGGGTATTTACCCAAAAGAATTGAAATCAGAACTTCAAGGAGATGTTAGCATTCTCATGTTCATTACAACACTATTCACAATAGGCAAGACATGGAAACAGCCTAAATCTCCACCAGTTGATGAATATATTATGTGGTATGTACATGCAATGGAATATTATCATAAAAAAGAAAGAAGTCCTGTGGTATGTGACAGTGTGAATACATGTGTATAAACCTTGAGGACATTATGCTGAGTGAAATAAATAAGCCAGTCACATAGTGACAAATACTGCATGATTCAACATATATGAAGTATCTAAATAAGTCAGACTCATAGAAGCAGAAAGTAGAATGAAGATTTCCAGGGGATGAAGAGAAGGGTAAATATGCAGTTGCCATTCAATGGGTAAAAATTTTGGTTACAAATGATGATTAAGTTCCAGAGATCTGCAGTGCAACATTGGTATATAGTTAACAATATTGTATTGTGCATTTAATATTTTGTTAAGACAGTAAATCTCATGTTAAGTGTTCTCACCACCATTTTTTAGCAAAGTGCCAGAAAGAGATCAACACAGGGATCTCTAGGAGCATTGAGAAAAGGAAACAAAACAGATCTGGTGGAGGATGTGGGCAATAGGCAAATATTTCAGTGGAAATATGATACTTAAGTAATCTTTGAAGCCTTAATATAATTTAGCTAGATAAAAAACAGAGGGAAGCAGGTTTGCAGGCAATGGGAAGATGTATAAAGCCATATGGTCCTTCAAAAGCACGATGTATTTGGCAAATCAAATGTATTTTGACATGGCTCGTGTGCAGGATATGGGGAGATGGCGGACAGCAGAGTTAAAGTTGGAAATATGTTCAAGGACAAGATGATAAAAGACTTGACATCATGCTATGGAGTTTGACTTTCTTCTAATGGTAAAGTGAAAACATTAAAGGATTTAACGTAACTTTTAATTTTAGGAAAATCACTCTGATAGTAGAAGGAAAGGTGGGTTTAACAGTGACCAGGTTGGAAGTAGGAAAATCCAGTTAGAAAGCCGTTTTGATAGTCTAGGCAAGGAGTGTCAAAAATTTTAAAGAGAATATCACTAAACGTGGAAGTTGGCATATATTTAAGAAATAGTTTTCTGCACATGGCTAGCCAGTTTTCCCAGCACCATTTATTGAATAAGAGATCCTTTCCCCGTTGCTTATTTTTGTCAGGTTTGTCGAAGATCAGATGGTTGTAGATGTGTGGTGTTATTTCTGAAGTCTCTGTTCTGTTCCATTTGTCTACATGTCTGTTTTGGTACCGGTACCATGCTGCTTTGATTACTGTAGGCTTGTAATATAGTTTGAAGTCAGGAGGCGTGATGCCTCCAACTTTGCTCTTTTTGCTTAGAATTGTCTTGGCTATACAAGGTCTTCCTGGATTCCATATGAAATTTAAAGTCATTTTTTCTAATTCTGTGAGGAATGTCAATGGTAATTTGATGGGAATAACATTAAATCTATACGCTACTTTGAGCAGTATGGCCATTTTCACAATATTGATTCTTCCTGTCCATGAAGATGGAATGTTTTTCCCTTTGTTTGTGTCCTCTCTTATTTCCTTGAACAGTGGTTTGTACTTCCCCTTGAAGAGGTCTTTCACATCCTTTGTTAGCAGTATTCCTAGGTATTTTATTCTCTTTCTAGCAATTGTGAATAGGAGTTCATTCATGATTTGGCTCTCTGCTTTTCTATTGTTGGTGTAAAGGAATGCTTGTGATTTCTGTACATTGATTTCGCATCCTGAGACTTTGCTGAAGCTGGTTATCTAAGTTTTGGGGCTAAGACGATGGGGCTTTCTAAATATAAAGCCATGTCATCCGCAAACAGATATAATTTGACTTCCCCTTTTCCTATTTGAATACCCTTTATTTCTTTCTCTTCCCTGATTGCCCTATCCAGAACTTCCAATACTGTGTTCAATAGGAGTGGTGAGAGAGGGTATCCTTGTCTTGTACTGGTTTTCAAAGGGAATGCTTCTAGCTTTGGCCCATTCAATATGATACTGACTGTGGGTTTGTCATAAATAGCTCTTATTATTTTGAGATGTGGTCCATCAATACCTAGTTTATTGAGAGTTTTTAACATGAAGAGATTTTGAATTTTATTGAAGGCATTTTCTGCATCTATTGAGATAATTGTGGTTTTTGTCTTTGGTTCTGTTTATGGATTATGTTTATTGATTTGCATATGTTGAACGAGCCTCACATCCCAGGGATGAAGCTGACTGATCATAGTGGATAATTTTTTGATGTGCTGCTGGATTCAGTTTGTCAGTATTTTATTGAAGATTTTTGCATCAATGTTTATCAGAGATATTGGCCTGAAATTTTCTTTGTGTGTGTGTGTGTATCTTCCCAGTTATGGTATTAGAATGATGCTAGTCCATAAAATGAGTTAGGGAGGAGTCCCTCCTTTTCAGTTGTTTGGAATAGTTTCAGAAGGAATGGTACCAGCTCCTCTTTGTATTTCAGGTAGAATTCAGCTGTGAATCTGTCTGGTCCTGGGGTTTTTTGGTTGATAGGCTACTAATTACTGCCTCAATTTCAGAACATGTTTTTGGTCTGTTCTGGGATCCAACTTCTTCCTTACACCTTATATGAAAATTAACCAAGATAGATTAAAGACTTAAATGTAAAACCCAAAACGATAAAAACTCTAGAAGAAAACTTAAGCAATACAATTCAGGCTGTAGGCATGGGCAAAGACTTCATTACGAAAATGCAAAAGCAATTGCAACAAAAACCAAAATTGACAAATGGGATCTAGTTAAACTAAAGAGCTTCTGCACAGCAAAAGAAACTATCAATACAGTCAACAGGTAACCTACAGAATGGGAGAAAAATGTTGCAGTTTACCCATCTGACAAAGGTCTAATATCCAGAATCTACAAGGAATTTAAGCAAATTTACAAGGAAAAAAACAACCCCATTAAAAAGTGGGCAAAGGATATGAACAGACTCCTTTCAAAAAAAGACATACATGTGGCCAACAAACACATAAAAAATAGCTCAACATCACTGATCATCAGAGAAATGCAAATCAAAACCACAATGAGATACCATCTCACGCCAGTCACAAAAAGTCAAGAAACAATAGATGCTGGAGAGGCTGTGGAGGAATAGGAATGCTTTTACGCTATTGGTGGGAATTTAAATTAGTTCAACCATTGTGGAAGACAGTATGGTTATTCCTCAATGATCTAGAACCAGAAATACCATTTGACCCAGCAATGCCATTAGTGTGTATATATCCCCCCAAATATAAATCATTTCATTATAAATACACATGCACATGTATATTTATTGCAGCACTATTTACAATAGCAAAGACATGGAACCAACCAAATGCCCATCTATGATAGACTGGATAAAGCAAATGTGGTACATATGCACCATGGAATACTCTACAGCCATAAAAAGGAATGAGATCATGTCCTTTGCATGGACATGGATGAAGCTGGAAGTCATCATCCTCAGTAAACTAACACAGGAACAGAAAATCAAACACCACATGTTCTCACTCATACGTGGGAGCTGAACACTCAGAACACCTGGACACAGAGAGGAGAACACCACACACCAGGGCCTGTTGGACGGTGGGGGGTGAGGGGAGGAAACTTAGAGGACAGGTTAATTGGTGCAGTAAACCACCATGGCACACGTATACCTATATAACAAACCTGCACTTTCTGCAAATGTTTCCCATATTTTTTAGAAGAAATAAAGAAATTCAAAACAAAAAGCAAATAGTTAATGAGCAGAACATAACATAATTTGATTGGAAGTTGAAGGCAAAGGAGAGGATGATAATTAGTATAGTCTCAAGATCAGGAGTTGAGCAGGTGGGGAATGGCTGTAGAATCCTCAGAGGCAGGGATCAGATAGAAAATAAACATTTACAGGAGATGGATAACAAGTTAACTCACTTTTCTTTCATGTTGAGCTATCTTGGATACTGCCAAGGGAAATATGTTACGAGAAGTTGGATAAATAAGTGCAGAGCTCGGGGAAATCAATATAGACTACAGATATATGTAGTTGAAACCTTGAGTTTCATTGCCTTTTGGTAGAGACTAAATTGCAGTGGGCTGAGTCAAAGATGTGGATGTAGAGTTGGTACTTTGTGACTTTATACAGTTATGCTATAAATAGAAAGCAGTTAGAAAATATATTTTAAAATGATTTTAAATACGGGCGTGGTTTGAACATATTTCTAGGCAGAGATGAAAATTTACATAAATATTATAAATACTTAAGCAAGGGAGTATATTTGAGAGAGGTCTCTGAAAACACGAGGTAGAACTCAGATGGAGACAAACTTGGATTTTGGAAAAAGTTCTTGTCTCTTGATATGATTAGCAAAAAAAAGGTAAGGGTGAATGCAGCTGCTTGGAGGTTTGTGGCTGGGTGCTGAGGGAGTACACATATGATAGTCATTATTTTCTATGAAATGTGAGGTGAACTCACTGCCCAAGTCTTCCTTCAGTAGACTGATCATTCTCTGATGCGGCCCTTAGGTCACTAACGTAGCTGTTGTAAAATTGCCTAATTCTCCAGGGGATGTGTGTTGTTTAGGCACAAGCTTGGTTTATATTTTGACATGTCATAAGCACTGTATGTCATCTTTCTAGAGCACTTAGTTTCATAGAGAAGGGCTTCTCTGATCACTCAGTTTTCATTTGACCACAAACTTGTCATGTGGCCCTAGGCAAAGATGTTCATTTGCTAGACTTTAGGCATTTTTGTGTAACATGATGAAATTAACACGCATGTGTAGGTTTTTATAACAGGCTCTACATGAATAATTATTTAAAATGACCAGAGAAGTTAAAGCATGAGATGTAGTTTAGACTTTTCTAAGATTAAAAATATTATCAAATAATGTTTTGTATCATTTATTCCCACATCAATATAACCCTTTTCACTTAAAATGAATGTTTACAGTCACACTCTTCATCATCTGACGTCTACAACTTTATTATCTAAATTATTTGTAAAGTTAAAAAAATAGGCACAGAATTTATGCACCAAGTAACTATGACTTAATGTTTTGCTACCTAAAGTAAATGGGTATTTGAATTAAAATAGAAAGATTACCCCACAGGTAATTATGGGTAGGAAAAGTGGGAAGCACTACAATGGATGGAGAAATAACGTAGGGACAAAACAATGACAGATGGACGGCCTGGCCATCATAGCGAATGAACCTGGAATAATTTAGGAGAAATAAACAGGTTTTATTCACTCTCTCAACCTAGTTCTCCTTGTTTTCCATGCTTAACCTGCTGTCTAAACTATGCATGCTTAGTTACCCTGAGCAGGGTTTGCTTATATTTTAGAAACAGGTGCTCTTACGGTTCCTTCAGATGTTGATAAAATGACGGTAATCTCCTACAGGAAAAATACCTGTTTTTTTCCATCCGAATAAGTCGGTCTCTCCCATACACCAGCTGAAGAGTCTGTTCACTTGTCTTTCTCTGAAATTGTGTCCGGAACTGGTGGGTTCCTGGTCTCACTAACTTCAAGAATGAAACCACGGACCCTCGTGGTGAGTGTTACAGTTCTTAAACATAGTGTGTCCGGAGTTTATTCCTTCTGATGTTCTGACGTGTTGGGAGTTTTTTCTTTCTGGAGAGGTTTGTGGTCTGGCTGGCTTCAAGTGTGAAGCTACAACCCTTCGCCGTGAGTGTTACAGCTCTTAAGTCGGCTTGTATGTAATCATTCGTTCTCCCGTCTGGAATTGTTCTTTCTCCTTTGTAGGTTCCCGATCTTGCTGGCCTCAAGAATGAGATTGCAGACCTTCACAGTGACAGTTATAGCTCATAAAGGCAGTGGGGAGCCTAAAGACTCATCAGCTGCAAAATTTATTGCAAAAAGCAAAAGAACAAGCCTGCCCCACCACTAAAGGTTACCAGTGCAGATTGCCCTTCCTAGCTTCGGCAGCCTGCTTTTATTCCCTTATCTGACCCCACCCACATCCTGCTGATTGGTCCATTTTACAGAGAGCTGATTGGCCCATTTTACAGAGAGCTGATTGGTCTGTTTTGGTAGGGTGCTGATTGGTGTGTTTACAAACCTTGAGCTAGACACAAAAGTTCTCCAAGTCCCTACCAGATTAGCTGGACACAGAGCACTGATTGGTGCATTTATAAACCTTGAGCTAGACGCAGAACACTGATTGGTGCATTTACAGTCCTTTAGCTAGACATAAAAGTTCTCCAAGTCCCCCACCAGATTAGCTAGAAACAGAGTGCTGATTGGTGCATATACAATCCTCCAGCTAGACATAAAAGTTCTCCAAGTCCCCACCCAACTGGGAAGCCCAGCTGGCTTCCCTAGTGGATACCGACCTTGGGCCACAGGCGGAGCTGCCGGCCAATCCCCTGCCACACCCGCCAATCCTGCCCCAGGCGTCTGCGTTTCTCAGCCTTTGGGCTCTTGATGCCACAGGTCGCCGTGGAGCAGGGGGTGGCAGCCCACAGGCAGGGAGGAGGCAGCAGGGCAGGGCTCCGGCATGGCGGGCTGCCAATCCGGAGCCCTGCCTCACAGGGAGGCGGCTGAGGCCTGGTGAGAATTCCAGCCAGGGGCCAGCAGGCCAGCAGTGCTGGGGGAGCCAGTGCAGTCTGCGCAGCTGCTGGCCGGGGTGCTAAGCCCCTCACTGCCCGGGGCCGGCAGCGCCAGCCAGCTGCTCCGAGTGGGGTGCGGGGCCCACCGAGCCCGCGCCCACCCGGAACTCACACTGGCCCGTGAGCGCCGCGCCCCGCAGCCCCAGTTCCCGCCAGCGCCTCTCCCTCCACACCTCCCTGCAAGCAGAGGGAGCCGGCTCCGGCCTGGGCCAGCCCAGAGAGAGGCTATCACAGTGCAGCGGCGGGCTGAAGGGCTCCTCAAGTGTGGACACCGAGGTCGCGGAGGCGCTGAGTGAGCGAAGTCTGCTAGCACATTGTCACCTCTCAAAATGATGGCATGCCGGGCAGCCCAGTTCCTCTGTGAAGCCAGCACGGTCCCCAGCAGATGCATCTGGTCATTGAGGTGGGGTTTTGCTCTGGCAATAATAGTCCAGGAGACACAGAAGTCGTAAGAACTCATCTTTGTGGAAAATGCCAATGTGGATTTGTGCAATGTCTGGCTGATTTAGGTTAGCATCCTTAATCAATATATTAGAGCAACAACTGTAAGTCGTTCTGGACTTCTGGATCAGTGCTGTCAACGTGGCAATGTTAATATGGCTAGCATGATAGGAAGACAATGGAGACCAAGTCTTGTGCTGGCAGTTCATAAAGTATGTGTCTAGCTCTGGGCCCCGGAAGCTCCACATTATGGGGACTGGCTGTGCAGACTCCAGATTGATCCCTGTTAAGTTTGCTTGTTTGGATCTGATTCCTCCAAGAGCCTCAGTAATTAGATGCTAAAGGATTTCTACTAGAAAAATTTTCACTCTCCATGGCTCTGAAAGTTGACTGGGATACCAGTTTCTCACATCTGTGCTAGATGTAATCATTTGGACTTGATTTTATAGTTTCTAAAAGCATTAATATTTTAGTAATTTTCTCATTCTAGAAGAATTTGTGATTTATGAAAAAAATGGAAAGTATAGAAAAAAGTCAAAGAATAAATTTAAAAACACGAATAATCTCATCTAGATAAAGCATTGTTAATTTTTTAGGAGCTTTTATTTAAACTGTTTTCCCATTATATAGTTTTTTACAAAGTTGGAATTCTACAAAAACAACTTCATATGTCGATTTTAAACTTAATATTATGTGATACATTAACAAAATTTTTTATTATACTTAAGTTCTAGGGTACATGTGCACGACGTGCAGGTTTGTTACATGTGTATATATGTGCCATGTTGGTGTGCTGCACCCATTAACTCATCATTTACATTAGGTATATCTTCTAATGCTATCCCTCCCCCCTCCTCCCACTCCACGACAGGCCCTGGTGTGTGATGTTCCCCTTCCTGTGTCCGGGTGTTCTCATTGTTCAGTTCCCACCTATGAGTGAGAACATGCGGTGTTTGGTTTTCTGTGCTTGCGATAGTTTGCTCAGAATTATGGGTATGAACACTTAATGCGTACACAATATTTTATATTGTATAAAATATACTGTAGAAGCAGTATAAAATACATATTTCTTTATTGCTGGAAAATAGATTGTTTTACATTTTTGTACATCTTATAAATAATTCTAATGAACATCCTAGGGCACAGGGGCTTATCTACATTTTAAAGTATTATTTGAATAGAGTCCTAGAGACCCAGAAATACAGTTTTAGAGGGTTTGATATTTCTAAGACATTTGACAACTATTGCAAACTTGTTTTCTAGGAAAGTAGTATGGATTTATTTTCCACAGTAGTAAATGAGGAAAGTTCTAAAATAATGTTCATGTAATGTCTTAACTTTTCAAAATTTAATAGAAGAAATCTCATTTTCAATAAATGTTGGTTTTTGTTTACTCATCGCTAAACATTCTTACGATGCTCATTATTCATTCGTATTTCATTTTCTGTGAATTGCCTTTTTTTTGTTTTTTGAGATGGAGTCTCACTTTGTCACTCAGGTTATCTTGGCTCACTGCAACCTCTGCCTCCTGGGTTCGAGTGATTCTCCTGCCTCAGCCTCCCCACTAGCTGGGATTACAGGCGCCTGTCACCATGCCCAGCTAATTTTGAGATGGGGTTTCACCATGTTGGTCAGGATGATCTCGAACTCCCGACCTCAGGTGATCCACCCACCTCGGCCTCCCAAAGTGCTGGGATTACAGGCGTGAGCCACAGCGCCTGGCCTATGAATTCTTTTTTAAGTGTCCTTTTGCCTTCCTTTCCACAGAGCGTTCAAATATTTGTCTTACTCAGTTTTATGAGTTATGTATATATTAGCAGTATTAATCCTTTTGTCGTAATTTTAACAGATATTTTCTCTATTTTTTGCTAGCCTTTTAAATTTATGTTTTGATTTTAAAATAATTATTTAAAATTTACATAAAGTCTTTTATAACTTTGTTAACATTGAAATAACATATTTGACAAACAATTGTTCCCCATTTATTTACTTCTATTTTTAGAAAGTTTGAATTCTTTCTTTGAACCTCTGCTCATAAGGCATATAGAAGTCATTTGGTATGGCTAGTGTTGAGATCTAAGACATTCTTTTATCTTTAATTTTCTGGTCTGTTCAGTAAGTTGGTATCATCATTAGCTCTTAACTGTTTTGTTATTTTACCTTACTGGGTTTTATTTTAAATAAATTTACCTCATTATTTTATGTTTCCGGTGTGATGGACAGAGTAAGCTTCTCTTGTTTTCACGATAATCTTCTACAAAATTTACCTTTCCCCAAACATTTATAAATGACTACTATGGACATTGGCATTAGCGAAAAGATGTGAGGCCCATCCATGACTAAGTGTTTGGTCTTGTAGCATTCCTTCCAGATAAAGCTTCCATTGATATCATATAGATTCTTAAATTCTAAACCCTTTATCTAAATAGTACAAAAGATCTCCAGGCTGTTTACATTTTTCTTTAAAATATGCAGAGAACAAAAAATCACAATTTAAGTGTTAGTTAGATTTATTTAAGCTTGTTATAATCCTGGAAGCTGTACACAAATCTAAAAGACTGATAGTCAAGTTAATTAGTTTTTGAGGGTCTTTATGTCTTCTTAATCATTGACTTAATAGTTCCAAATAGCCTTATAAGTTTTAGCTGCTGTCATTTATTACTTAGGAAAATTAATTTAGATTAAAATAATTTAAAGACAGGTTTTGATGAGAATATTATGAGCATATTCATTGTCTAGGGACTGTGTATGAGATAATCAAAGATTTTCTACTTTCTAAATCATTTCACTGTGGAAATTTCCACAATCTTCTTTACAATGTTCCTTGGTAAAGGCAAAATATTATTTACCAGGTAAAGAGGAAAAATTCTGAAATGTATGTAATTAATATATAGCTAAGCAATTCTTATTCCCTGAAATTCTCACCTAATTAGTTCATGGGCACTCTATGCCCTGATAGGCAGAAATGAACTATGTACATTATGACACATTTGTATAGGAATAGACATATTTAAAAGATTTAGATCCTGCATTGCGTCAGCTCCAGTAAACTGAATGATTGTAACTCAATGCCTCAATGCTGCAGGTCCAGATACATTCACTGAATGCTGGTTTAGGTCCAGATACATTCACTGAATGCTTATTTGCTAAAAGCCCATCAGTGTTTCTGCCTCTACTCCTTAGACCTTAATATGTCTTGCGTGGGCAGTTGAGACAATGTTGTAGCTGACCCCCCTTCCATTTTTGTTTCAGCAGATAGAGTGCTCTTTTTCTACCGCAACTCTTCCCATCCATAGCTGCAAGAAGCTAGGTCAGAGATAAGGTGAACATTCCTTGGCATGATATTTCTTCTCTTATAAACAGAAAAATTGGTCAGTTTAGACTCAATCACTCATTTGATGAATTGACTTTTGGTAAATTTGCCTGTTTTCAGAACCTCTAGGGTAAAAATAATATAAAATAATCGGTTACAATTTCTACTTTCTTCCCAAGCGTATGGGAAACAGGGCATGTGAGTTTTGTCAATGACAAACAGGTGTCAGTAAGCTTAGATGTGCCCGAATGAGGTGACAAGGTACAGACTACCTGGCTGGCACAGTCGAGATTCCTGGCTTGAGCTTATTTTAGGTCACTGGGATAAGAAATTTTCTTTTCTGCTTTCATGTAAGTACTTGCATCTCATAGCGTAGTTAATCTGCATTGGCCAGTGCCACTCCCTACTTTTCTCTGTCAGCAATATGTATAGTTTCTAAAACTCTTCCTGAAAAAAACTACTGTGCCATCCTTATTACTGAAACAATTGAACAAACAACCAAAAAAAAAAAAAAAA